>NW_024382907.1:0-25000 GCF_016835505.1 Polypterus senegalus | reverse complement strand
CAGAGTTCTGAAAAAGCAGAAGCAAAACTACTGCAGCTGATACCAGAATAACCTCAAGCATTTAGTGCTGGAGTGGCAGAATCTTGTACTTAGACATATGGCACAAAATTATACTCTGAAGATGATCTAAAAATATGTGTTATACTTTCAGACTTATTACTGGTACCTGAAGCCAAGGCAATATAAATTTTAGATATGTTGTCTGGATTAATGTTGATTACATCTTTGAAACAATGATGATTTAAAATTTACCCAATTTTGAAAAAATGGTCAGTGAATTAGTTATTATGTTTTTGTCACTATATAAGTTATTAATACCTTTCATCTGCAAATGGAAGCTGACAAATTTTATATAAGTTTACAGACGTTTGTGTGGGTGCTAAAACTTTCAGAACTTCGTTTTAATAAAATGGTTAATTTGATCTCTTTATTTGAGATGTACATTTATTCTTTCTGTCTTCCTAAATGTAAGAATTTATCTAATTCTGTTTACAACTGCCCTGCGATGGACTAGCACCCTGTCTAGGGTTTGTTCCTACTTTGCACACTATGCTAACTGGGATAGACTCCAGCAGACCCCCATGACATTGTTCAGGACTGAGAGGATTTGATAATGACTGACTGACTGTTTACAAGTTGTTTAGTTTACAAACTAACACTTAAAATGCTTAATCCTGTTAATTCCTATAACCATGCTTCTGTGACTCCTATAATAGACCCATAAAAACTAACATCATGTGGCAGTTAATATCAAGTAACCGATTTATTTGATTGATTTCCCACTGCTACTAGTCAGATTTTATCTTTCTAACGAGGAACACCTTATCTAAAACTCCTATGGTTCGTACTCCCTTGTGTGATCATGCTAAGGTCAGTGGTTTTTGTTTTGTTTAAATTTTCCATTTACATTTTTTTTTTTTTTTTGGCACACTATTTCCATCATTCGATTGTCGATTGACATGGCGGTGCACTTAGACGCTGCAGCTGTGTGCTCTCCGACTCAGATTTTGGTTTTTCCACCCTGCCTGGATAAATACACCTATAGCCAGCAGAATATTTTATCTATCGGTTTAAGGAGCGAGAGTTGCTTGACATCCGAGTTTCTCCGCGTTCATAACATTCCAGACGACATCGCACGTACACCGGGCTCTCTGTGGATTACAATCCGAGGTTCAAGGAGCCAGCAGCGGTGCAAAGAACATAAACAAAAGGGGGTGTTGAGGCAGTGTGCTAGCAAGGTTAAGGAAGAAGCCACACAATGCAACGCTTTGAGAGACCTCAAATGTGAGGTCTCTGGCAAACAAACTGGACGAGTGGAAGCTGCGGATTGCAACGGAAAAGATCATCAGAGACTGCTGCATCCTGCTGATCACAGAGACATGGCTGAATCCATTCATACCAGACACGGCTATCGAGATAGCAGACTACACAGTACACCAGCAAGACAGGACAGAGAGCTCCAGTAAGAAAAGAGGAGGGGGGCTGTGCATTTATGTGAGCAATAGCTGGTGCACGAATTCCACCATAGTCACCAGACACTGCTCTCCATGGAGTTTATGACAATTAAATGCAGACCCATATACCTCCCTCGTGAATTCAATGCTATATCGCTAAGTGCTGTGTACATACCACCAGATGCTAATGCTAGTTTGGCTCTGGAGCTTTTGCATGGCACCATCAGCAGTAAAGAGAGCAAGTATCCTGAGGCCGTTCACATCATTTCTGGGGACTTTAATCATGCAGATCTGAAAGCAGTTCTTCCCAAATTCCACAAACACATAAAGTGTGCAACCAGGGGAGTAAAAACACTGGACAAGCTGTACACAAACATCAGACAGGCCTATAGGGCTAAACCCTTAGCACACCTTCCCCAGTCTGATCACACGTCCCTGCTTCTGATCCCTGCATACACCCCCCTCAGGAAACAAGCTCCCACTATGACCAGGACTGTTACCATCTGGCCCAAGGAGGCCTCCCAACAGTTGCAGGACTACTTCCAGAGAACCGACTGGGAGGTTTTTGATCACCAAGACCTGGAGAACCCCACTATGGCAGTCCTGGATTACATCAGGTTCTGCACAGACGTCACCAGGTACAGACGCATAAGGATTTATCCCAATAGGCCCTGGATGACGAGGGGGGTCCAGCAACATACTCATGGTAGAAGAGTATGAGCTGAGGCGGGTGATGAGGAAGGTGAACACGAGGAAGGCTGCAGGACCCGACAGTGTGGTTGGATGGGTGCTGAAAGATTGTGCAGATCAACTGGCCGGAATTTTCACTAGAATTTTCAACCAGTCCCTATCCCAGGCCACTGTCTTATCCTGCCTCAAGTCCTCCATCATTGTTCCGCTGCTGAAAAAATTCATCACGAATAGTCTGAATGATTTCCGCCCAGTGGCACTCACATCTGTCATCATGAAGTGATTGGAGAAACTGGTGCAGAGTCATATCATCGCTTGCCTGCCAGCAGACCTGGACACATTTCAATTTGCTTATATAGCAAAGAGATCCATGGAGGCCGCTGTGGCCATAGCCCTTCATGCTGCCCTGACCCACTTGGGGCAGCAGGGGAGTTATGCCAGACTGTGGACTTCAGCTCAGCATTTAACACCATCCTCCCACGACGACTGGTGTCCAGACTGGAAGATCTGGGTCTTCCATCACTCACCTGCAGTTCAATAATGAACTTCCTGTCTGGTCGCTCCCAGAGGGTCAGGCTGGGTCCCCACACCTCCACTGCTCTCAGCCTCAACACCAGGACACCGCAGGGTTGTGCGCTCAGCCCACTCCTCTGCACCCTCTACACATATGACTGTGTCGCCACTCACCACAGCAACAAGATCATAAAGTTCGCGGATAACACGATGGTGGTCAGACTCATCTCGGGCAAGGAGAGTGAGCTGGCATACAGGGACGAGGTGGAGTGGCTGTCAGACTGGTGCAGAGTCAATAATCTGCTCCTCAACACTACAAAAATAAAGGAGCTTGTTATTGACTTTAGAAAAAACAAAACTGACATCCTGCCACTCATCATTGGTGGGGCCTGTGTGGAGAGGGTCCCGGTGTTCAGATTTCTGGGCATTGAGCTGGAGGATGACCTGAGCTGGAGTGCCAACACCAAGGATCTGCTGAAGAAGGGCAGCAGAGACTGCATTTTCTAAGAATCATCAGAAAGAACCATCTCCCCAAAAATCTGCTCCTTGCCTTTTATCACTGTTCCATCGAGAGTGTGCTCACGTACGGACTGCGTGAGGTACGGCAAGCTGCACTTCCTCAGAAAGGAAAGCGCTCCACAGGGTCATCAGGAAAGCAGAGAGAACAATTGGTTGTACCTTCCCCACTCTGGAACAAATCTACACCTCCAGATGCCACAAAAAACACATTTCACAGGATTCATTAAATACTGATCATTGCCTGTTCCAGCTTTTGCCATCTGGCAAGAGATACAGAGCAATGAAAACCAGGACAAACCGCCTTAAAAACAATGTTTATCCAAAAGTAATCATGGCCCTGAACTCAGAATAAAACTGCTCCATAACATTCTTACAATGTGCAACATAGACCTTAAGTCAATCTATCATCTGCATTTATGTCTAATGGTATGGTAACCTTTTCCGCAAATATTTGTTATTTATTTTGATCTAGTTAGTTTTCTAATATGACATGATTGTGTTTTAGTTTTGTTTTTGCTATTGAATCAAATAGTAATGGGTGGTTAGGGTTTCTCAAATCACTTAGATATGTTATAGGTACAGCTTGGATCCCATACACATGAGCACATAAAGGCTGTGGAGACTGTAATTTCCCCCTACTCCAATGGTTGGCACTGTGTTGTGTGTTCTAATGCCTTTTCTCTTCCTCCTTCTGCAGACCGGATAATTGACAGCTCCAACTTCTCTATAGCCACTTCTGGTGTCCATCCACCTGGATCCACCTTTTACTGCCGGAAGGACACATGACTGGAAGTTTAGCCAATTTGAATCATTTTACCTTGGAACTTCTTTCTGAGAAGACTTCTTTTTTGCAATTACTGGTTTTTTTTTTCTTTATATTACAGTATTCCCAATTATACACGGTCACTGAGGTAATGCCCCAACTCTTTGTTGTTGTCTTTCTAATGCCTGTCAGGAGTGGAAATTCGCTCCAGACTGCCCAGCATGCTCTCAAGAATTTGAATTATGGGGCAGAGTCAGGCATTGGGTAAGAGCAGGGGTCAATGAAAAGGAATGATGCTCGAGCTAGTGGCCATGACCTCCTGATAAACAGCCTCTCCAATTTCCTTGCCCAGCCGATCCAGCAACAAGAATGTCAGTCCATGGACATCCTCATAGCCCTTGAGCACCACTGGGCAGCCCCTCAAGTCGAGCACTCAGAATGGTCTGCTGGTTGCCACAAGCTTCTAACAGGACCTGTCACTATTCCTGAGCCCATCTGTCACAAGACAGAAACATTGGTTAACTCGAAGGAGAAGCACATTCTCCATTCCCACTGTTTCAAATATGGAGAGGTGGGCCATACTACCAGAAAATATACCTGCTTTGGTGAGCCAACAGCCTGCACCTGGGTGTGAGGACGAAGGTATTGTTTCACCAATCCCTTCTTTTTACTTTTTACTTTTTATTTTTTATACTGGGGTGGTTGTAGTCAATGGGCACATAATAACAGCACTTACAGATTCCAGCAGCAACTTCTCCATTGTTGCATGCTGTTGCATGCTTCCATGACCATGAGAAATTTGTGTGATCAGTCTAACCATGTGGAATCTTGATGGTATAGGTATGCCTCTTGTCTTAATAATTTATCAGGGGATAACGTGCAAGATCAGGGAGGCTGTTAAGGAGAGTCAACCTTATCCAGAGATACTGGGGCATGGACTACCCTAAATAAAACACTTGGTCCTGCAATACATACATACCCGATTTCAATCTGTCTGCATGCCATGCTGTCAGCAGGCCGTACAGCGGGATCATGTGGCCACCCAGTATGATGTAAGTGAAGTAACACTGTCCCACACTGATGTCTCCATTGAGATGGAAGGCGAGAAATTAGGATATGTTGTCCTGCCCACTGACGTCGGACCCACTCTCAGTTACATTGCCAGTTTAGGCAAACCTTAGCTTAATTTAAAAGAGAACAATGGAACAATGATTCCCTCAAGTTTGCCAAAAATGTGGTTGTTCTGATCGATGGACAATGTTCCTGGCCTGCACTTTGTGCTTAATAATGACTTGCTGTACCACTTGGCTAAGCATGAGGGTGACATGAGGACATTGTTGTTCTGTAAACTTATCGGCCGCAGGTTTGTGGATTACCACACACCCACCTCCTATGTGCCCACCTAGGAACAGAGAAGACATTAGAATGGATTAAGTTCTGAATTTATTGGCCAAGAATTAACGAGGAGGTCTGCCATTTTTGTGCTTCCTGCCAGGAATGTTAGTTATGTCAGATTCCCAGGAAGGACCGTGCACCTCCCATTCCAATAACGCTCATAGACGTACCATTTGAGCACACAGGAGTTGACATTGTAGGCCCCTCTTGAACTCTCTTGCACGTGGTCATAAATATATTCTGGTGATACCTGACTATGCTACATGATACCCCGAGGCAACTCCTTTGAAACTGGCTAATTCCCGGAATATTGCATGGAAACTTTGCACATATCAGCATCCCAAAAGAAGTCTTAACAGATCAGTGGATCCCTTTCACCTTGGAGACATTCAGAGAGGTTGCCAAGTTACTCCATATTAAGCACCTTAAAACCTCACTGTATCATCCTCAGACTGATGGTTTAGTGGAGTGGTTTAATCAGATACTCAAACAAATGTTACGCAAGGTGGTCAGCAATGATGAGAGGAACTGGGATCAGTTACTCCCCTTTGTGCTATTTGCATACCAGGAGGTCCCACAAGCCTCCACAAGTTGCTCACCTTTTGAATTGTTATGTGGGTGACAACCCCAGGGAATACTGGACATATTAAAAGATGCATGGGTGTCATATGCACTCTCTTCTACAAATATTCTTGAAAATAATGTACAGTTAAGTGATAGATTTGAAAAAATTTGACGAATACTAAACGAGAATATGGAGCATGCATAATCAGCACAGGCTTACCATTATGATCATTGCATGTCTGTTTGGGAATTCCAAGCCAGAGACCAAGTCATGGTTCTTATTCCCACTTCCCACACTAAACTACTGGCACACTGTCATGGACCATATGTAATTAATGAGAGGAAGGGGCTAGTTGATTATTTGGTTAAACTGACTCATCGGCAACCAAACAAGTATACTAAATCAATCGGTCATCTGTTCGGCACAAGTGAGGAATACATGCAGTAGGTCCATGCAGTACTCCTGACACAGAACAAAGCAGAGTCTCAGGATCAATCCAAGGAAATGTCATTTTGGATTGACCAAGGCAAAGTATTTAGGCTACTTAGTGGGCAGGGCTACAGTCTGACCACAAATGTGCCAAAGTTGGCCTCATCCAAAGACCAAGCAACCGATCCAAGTCTTTTAAGGGTTACCATGGTACTACTGCCATTTTGTCCCTCATTTATCTGAGGGGGCAGTACCCTTCACTAATCTTACAAAGAAGCAGGCCACTAATATGGTAGTATGGTATGCTAAAACAGAAGATACCTTCTATGACTTAACTCCTGATTTCTCTTTACCTTTTAACTTGCAGACCGACGCTTCGGATACAGGTCTCAGTGACATGCTGAGCCAAGTAATTAATGAAGTTTAACACCCCATCATGTTCCTACTCTGGAATGATATTTCTTCTTTGTAATGCAATGTATGAGCAAACTCAGATAGAAATGAAACAAGGTAAATAAGCCTTAAACAGAACTTTCTTTAAAAAATAACTTTTCTTTAATATCAATTTTTTCTCTAATTTTGTGTGAACTGTTTTGGTCAATATAATTATTTGAACACGCATCACACTATTGCCAGAACTGTCCTATGAAGTAAACTAAAAGCTGCAGAACCTTGGTAATCTGAGACAAATGCAGCTAAAACTTTTGATTTACCTTTAAATTTTGTTTTACAGACTGATGCTTCAGACACAGGTCTCGGGGCCATGCTGATTTAAGTCGTAAACGGTGTTGAACACCCCATCATATTCCTACGCCAAACTATTGGGTCAGCAGATGTGGTGGTGGAAAAAGGAGCCTTGGAGATAAAGTGATCTATTAACCAACTGAGGTACTACCTCCAAAGCCATGAGTTCATTCTGGTGATGGTCCATGCATTCCTTCATTGGAGGGCACTTAATTGGAAGTCAAATCTATGTGTCACCAGGTGGTTCTTCTTAGACCTTAAGGATCAATGGTTCAATGTCCTTCATTAAAAGGTTCTCTCCATTCCAATGCTAATGCTCTCTCACATATTCGTGACCTAATGGTTTGGGCCACCCAACCCAATGAGTCTGAGCTAAGGTCCTGTCACAAACTTATGCATAGTGGACAGCTTAAGGGTTCTGGTGATTGTAATTACCTTCCGCTCCAGGGGTTGGCACTGGGTGCTATGTTCTAATTGCCTTTACTCTTCCTTCCTCTTCAGAGTAGGTAATTGACAGCTGTAACATCTCTGTCATTACTTCTGGTGTCCGTCCGCCTGGACCTGCCACTTACTGCCAGAAGGACATTTGACTGAAAGTTCATCCACTTTGAAACTTGTGTCTGAAAAGACACTTTTTTGCAATTACTGCTTGTTTTCTTTATTTTGCTGCATTCCAGTTATATAGCATCACGGGGTGGTGCCTCAGCTCTATGTTGTGGTCTGTATAATCAATTACACTATATTGGCAACACCGACTAAAGAAACCAATGGATGTCAGTCAATTAAACTTTTTTTATTTTATTGATTTTATTAAAAACAAATAGTATTACATACAAATAACTCAAGTTTAACTAAAAAAAGTTAGAAACAAATCAACCCCCACCCCTGTGAAAGAGAGCAAGGCCAGGAGAGTAAAACTTAACGCTAGTAAAAATAAGTAAATAGATAAATTAATAAAGATAAATGGAGTAAAAGGGGGAAGAGAACCTGCGTCCTCAATTTAAATGCTTATTCTAAAATGTTATTGATTAGACCCTGCCAGGTTTTGAAAATGTTTTGTACAGATCCTTTAAGTGCGAATTTGATTTTTTCTAGTTTCAAATAGTATATAACATCAGTTTCCCACTCACTTAGAAAAGGAGAGCTAGGATTCTTCCAGTTGACCAAGATAAGTCTATGTGCCAATAGTGTAGTAAAGGCAATTACAGTTTGTTTCTCCTTCTCCACTTTAAGACCATCTGGAAGCACCCCAAACACAGCTGTTAGTGGATTATGAGGGATTGTGACACCAAACGCTGTCTGAAAGACAGTTAAAGATTTTGGTCCAGAATGATGTTAACTTGGTGCAGGGACAAAACATATTATCCAATGAGGTCGAAACTTGATTGCAGTGTTTGCAGGTTGGATCTTGCTCTGGAAACATTTTGGACAATTTTAAATGAAAAAGATGCACTCGATATATAATTTTGAGTTAAATAATTCTATGCTTTGCACATATGCTGCATACGTTTGCGAGGGTGGAAAAAGGTAGTTCTCATGTAGAGGTGCCACAGAAAAAGCTTCTCTAACTTAAAATACTTCTTTATCTTAGAATACTTCCTACATTAGTTCCATATTCTTAGTGAGTGAAGCATAATTGGGTTGCTAGTATATTTTGTATTTATTGGGGTGCAAAGCAAGGAATATACAGAAGTACTGCAGGATTTTATTTCTATTGCAGACCAAGCCTGTGTAAGTTCATCTATTTGTGACCATGTCAAGGTTTTTATAGCTTGTATATTTTCTGCCCAGTAACACAACTGAAAGTTAGGTAGAGCCATGCCGCCTTCCGCCTTAGCTCTTTGTAGGGTTGTCCTTTGGATATGTGGATGTTTTGAATTCCAAATAAATGAGGTTATGGCGGAATTTAATTTCTTTAAAAAAAGATCTATTGATGTATTAGTTAATAACACTTTATAGGCTTGTCAGCTCAAGTAAGAAAGGAACTGGGAGTAATGTGCCAAATAATTCATTATCTTTTTATTAAAAATGTATTTACCCTCACATATGGCAAATATAACAGTAAGTGAGAGACTCCTAAATATGGATGTGGCAATTAAACTATTATACACAAACTTAAAAGCAGAAACATGTGAAAAGGCTTAGCAATAATTATTTTAGGTTACCATTTTATCACAATTCAAAATAAGAAATAATTTTGACTGTTCAAGGCAAACTTACCCTCCATTTAGTCTTTTTTTCCTCATTGGAGTTTAAATAACTAATGACATCATATGATCCTGGTCCTGGAGTATCTTGAAAATTCTCAATGAATCTTTTTGATTTATTTTGAAGGCTCCTTCCACCCAAAATGTGCACCTAAAAATTCAAAGTTGCTCATTATATTTTCAGGCTTATTTTATTCTTACATTCATTATGTTCATATTACATTTAACCATGATCAACATGCACTACTTCCTAAGCAGGTTTTGTTTTGGTTTTATTAACTGTAATTCAAATCATTTGACTCTTTTGGTCTGCAATGTTATCTACATTACTCCCTACCCAGTCAAAAGATAGACACCCTTTCAGGTAGGGAGTTATTTTTATACTGGGGAGCATTACTATCATCTAATTCTGCCTCAAGCCACTCCCTCCAATTATGCGCTATGCCACACCTCTGCTAGGCATCTACAATTACATAGTGGCCTCAGGTGCGCAAATGAGTGCACCCACAAATTGCTCCACTTCCACATGTTGACACGCCCTCCTAACACTGTACTAAGTTACACTTTCAGCTAACTCAGGATCACTTTCACTGAAACAATGTACGCCTTAGACAAAACTGACGTTCTCCACTTCATCCTCTACAGCAGCAGTTGAATACGAAGATGCTTGTCTTTTGACCAGGACTTGGACATGTGAAGTCCAGTAAAAATTTCCTGAACACATGGAATGTTTTCCGGTGCCCTCAAGGAAAAGAAGGAGAAAAGACTGTTAGCTTTAGTGCCCCCTCTCGTCCCAGGGTAGTACTACTTTAAGCGAAAATGGAAGGTGACTCTCTGGTGCACATGCGTGACAGTAGGTTTTCCACTGTATGCTACACAAACATTTGTGCTTTTTTCATATTTTTTTATTATTATTGCTAACATTTGTACTTTTTTACTCATGGTACATCTACAAAGCGTCAAGTGCTATTGACTTGTGTTCAGTTGCATAAAAGACAGAGGTGAAAACTCAGCCTCGACCTTAAATTAATATCTGACTTTAAATCATAGTACTTCAAGAAAACATGATTGTCCTTTTGGATAAAGTGACATGTTCAAAGAGAAAGCAGAATGAAGTATATTTCAGGCTGCCTCCATGGAATCCATGTGAAAACCTCTGATTAAATTGAATGCAATTGCTTAAGCATGTTAAACATAGTCTTTAATCAGTCCTTTTTCTTTTTTTTTCCTGAATATAAAAAAACAAGCTGGTGGACAACAGTTTGGGCATTATACATCTTGAAATATGTCCGCGGCGAAAGCATAAAGCCGACGGTCTCCTATCTATTCAATGGAACTCAGAAAGCACAAAAGCTACTGCAGACAGAGATAAAAATAAATTAAATACTAAACGTCTTGTAAGTTCCATCTATCCCCTGCTTGTCAAGGACCTGTTTATATGTTGTGTGTCCTGACGTATGTAACTTCAGGGTTTCTAGTAGACAATACAGATCCAGACAGATTCACATGCTGAAAATGCTTGGTTAATTTAGAGCTGGTTGGGAAAATATGCGCTTTGAAGGACCACATTAGGAATTTGATAGTGATTAGACAAATAGAAAATTGCATTGACTTGGGTTATTTAGACAATTTGGCACTTCTGATTTGGTTTTAGTCTCTCTATGCCCCACTGTAGTTAGTACATGGCTATTCACCATGCACCAATTCAGCCATAGGCAAGTGGGTAACCATGAGGCAGGAATCTAAGATGTCAAAAATTAAGTCCCTCGAAACCCAAGTCAACAATTTGACCCAGAACAGAGTTTCAGCTCTGTACAGTGCGCCAGTGGAGTCTGAGAACAATAAAGTGCTCCTAATTGGCAACTCCATAGTGTGAAATGTTAGGATTCCAAACTAAGTTAATCCATCAGTTAATAGTAATGTTAAATGCCTTTCAGGGGCAAAGGTAGAAGCTAAATTGGACCTTCTGGCCAACAATGAAGTATCTTCCTTATTGCAGCATGTTGTCGTTAACAATATTTATTTACAACAAAGTATCAAAGCAGAACTTCATATCTGTATGTACCAAAGCTAAAAGAAAATGTCAGAATTTATTTGTATCTGGCCCCTTACCACGATTATATAAATGGCATGTGATTTTTAGCAGACTGAATTCTCTTCCCTACCTGTTAGAGACCTGGGGCCTCATGCATAACGCCGTGTGCAGAATTCACACTAAAACAAGGCATACGGACAAAAGCGGAAATGCACGTATGCACAAAAAAATCCAGATGCATAAATCTGTGCGTTCGCCAACTTCCACGTTCTTCTGCCCCATAAATCCCGGTCAGCATGAAAAGTAATGCACATGCCTAGCGCCACTCCCCAACTCCTCCCAGAATTACGCCTCTTTGAATATGCAAATCAATATAAATAGCCCTTAAGTACAGCGTTCTGTGAAAAGGCATTGACTAAAGCACTGGGGAAACTAGAATTTCAGCAAATTCCAAGTGAAGGCAAGGAAAAACATACTATTGGTTGGTTTAAACAGCGGTATAAACAACAAAAGGAAGCTGATTGAGTGACATAGAGTGTCAGAGAAACTCGAAAGCTTAAGTTCACAAAGTCGCATAATGCCAAAAATAAAAAAGAAGTTGTCAGATATTAAAGTCACTGTGAAAGGGAAGTCGTAGCCCACCATCTGAGTGTCATATGAAAGCTTATTACAGTACAGAGAAAAGAAAAAAAAAATAGGCACACAGTTGGAAAAAAGCTCAAAATGTCAACTTTAATCTCGAAATTTCCACTTTAATCATGTAGTTTATTTTTGTAATTAAAGCAGAACATCATAAACTTCATCTTAAAATCATTTAATTTACTCGTTTCTCAAATACCATCGTAACTAAAGTAGTACGTCAAATGCTTTGTTTTGTATATGTTCTTCTATGTGCTCTATGTGTGTGAATCACTACGTGCTTCTTAAACAGACTCTTCCTCCGACAAAACACAGAATCCATTACGGTCGTGATATTACAGTTCTCTGAATAATTAAAATACTGAGATGTATACCTGATATCATTTTCATGATGAAAGGAGTTAAAGCATGTTGTTAAACATTGGAATACAGTGGCGCAGTGATAGTGACGAGCTGGCGCCTCATCCAGAGATTGTCCCTGCCTTCTGCAAGATGCTTGCTGTGCTGTGCGCGACCTTCAATGAAGGTACTAACCCCCAATTTCTATCCTTCCTTTTCCTTCTCCAAGTAACCATTCGCCACAAAATCAACTCTGTAATAAATGGTAAGCCATCTGTAAGCTAAGAACGTGCATTCTTCAAAACTTTTAAGGAACACTGAAATATCTTCATAGTGCATGTTTAATTATGCTGTCCATTTATCCATCTAGTGCCGTGCCAGCCCCAGCAAGAATACAGTGTGTGGAAGGAACAATCTCTGAACGGTGCACCAGATCGTTGATAGCTATGCCACTGTGTCCTCACATGTTTAATTATTAACAATATAGATTATTTAAATGATGTTAATAATTTATCTGTATAATGTAATAAACATATTTTGCTGCATTTCATCTTAAAAATGATATCGTCATCATTTGTAAATACGCTCTTTATAAAGTGGCTCAGGTTGTGCAATATTATAACTGTATTGCAAGTTTACAGTGAGATGATTGTACTTACAAGTACAAACAGTTCTACCAGGAGCACTTGATAGACTGATTGAGTGCATTTATAGTTCTTGGGATGAAACTGTTTCTAAACTGAGACGTCCGTACAGGAAAGCCTCTGAAGCGTTTGCCTTTTGAGAGCAGTTCAATAGACTGTGCGCATGGCTGAGGCAGTTTGTGCTTGATGCTGTATACCAATAATTCTCTTTCCGATCAGCTGCTGTAGAGCTGTGATTCCACACTCAGATACAGTGGGATAAATATTTTGAGTGGAGAATTGAGAGAAACAATGCTATAGCAGGTATGGTATGGTCACAAATTAATTACAATCAGATAATTAAACTAATAAAAAATATGTGGTTAATTTCAGTGTAGTTGATAAAGCCATGTCAGGAATGTGGATCTAAAAAATACAGAGAAACCACACTGAAACAAAAGCACTGCTTTGATGCTGGGTGCCACCATTTTGCAAAACCGAGCAGAGAACTTGCGTACCACAAGCATTTAGCTGGCGTGAAAATGTGTGTGGCTTTACGGCAAGTTTAGGTTTTATACATCGCGATGTGAGCATGGAAATGGGTTTACGCGACATTTTTGTGAGTATGCACCGTTTATACATGAGGCCCCTGGTGTGCAAATAAAAGCCTAGCCTTTGTGAACAATTGGAATGATTCTTGGGAAAGACTGTAGTGGTTCATGAGAGGGGATCTTTTGTTTTATCCCAAAATATGGCAAGAAAACTGCCTGTTTTACTGATGAAAACACAATCTATGTCACAGCCTGTTGTTTATCCACATCTTACTATTCTGTAACTGTTACCCAGAATCCCTGCTATGGGTGTAGGGCAGACATGCATTATCCATTTTGCCAGGCTGGGACCCAAATCTTGGCTTATTCAAACTGTTGCCAAAGAATCTTATTGCAAGCAAAAAGTCTCATTCTGCCTGACTAGGCCTCCCTTTGAAATGCAGCCTCTGCAGCCTTATCTGATAAGATGATAATTACCAGACCATGTAACACCCAGGAACATTTCTCTATAAGGCACAAAATGGACTCAAGTTCAACAAAAGACCAAAAAAAATTTAGGATGAGTAAAATCAATGGACAGAACTTTGCACCAGTGGTCAAATCATTTGGCTGCCCATAGCCAGAACACATAATTGACAGGGTGTTGCTGCAACAGAGGTCAAAGCAATTCCTTTACTCCAGTGGGCAACCTTGCTGGACTGAAAAGGTGGAATACTCATCTGTGTTGAAGTTTGGATGAGGTTGCCATTATTCAAACCTTGTTTAGGGACAGCATGGACAGGGGAAAGAGTGACAGAGGAGAGAGAGAGAGAGACCATGCGTAAACCACATGTTCGCCCTGCTATAAATAGTCATTGGCTGATCACCAGTTGATTTAGCAGGCTTAACTTTGCTAGCATCCAAGGACACTTTGTGTAAAACTTTTAAAGAAAGAACTGCAGTAACGCCCACGACCTGAGAGTGCAACCAAAAGCAAAGAAGGAGGCCTCCTGAACAAAGGAAAGAGAGCGTGCTGAAAAATTCTTCCATGTGTCTGGAGAACCTGAACAAGAAAGGAACAAAGCATAACACACTTCAAACAGTAAGTATGCTTTGATTCTGAGAACTATTAACTGTAATTTAATAGTGTAGCAGAACAGGCATCACAGCCGGATTGAAGAATAGTTAATTACCCAGATGGGAAGCCAGTGTAAGGATCCAAGTGGACTGATGGGCGAAGCAAAGACATAAATTTGTACCCAGTCGGTATGATTTAATGAATGGATGGAGAAAAGCTGAGGATTGGGAGTAGGTCTATCCCCATACACTAAGTGGCAGTGGTCCTTGTATGGTAACCCAATTGGGACACCCACAGGGGTGCTTGGGACTTAGAGTCTGGAAGTGCTGCCCTCTCGTGATACCTGGGGATCAATACAGGACACTATCAGGGGAAGACCTCCCTACTTATTCTTGCCTAGAGGTGCTTCTGCGAGGACATAACGTGACACTGGAAGCATTCCTGGGTCCGACTTAAAAGGAGTCCGCTGCCTCACTTCACTTGAGTCGGAAGGCAGCTGGCAACACTCATTTGAGGTAGGAAGGAAGAACAATTGTGGATTTATTGAAGAATTACAGCCGATTTCTGGAGAGGTGTTTATGAAACAGTGCTTTGTGATAGTCGCCTTTATTTTATCACTACAATGTGTGCAATATATGGCTGTGTCTTGGATTTGGGGCTCAGTGGCTTTTCCTTGTGGTCACAATAAATACAACAAAGCCAGCTAATGTATTATGGTATTGGTGTTAACCGTAACTAAAGATATTAATCTTGTCAAAGATATGTTCTAGATTTTATGAGTTTCACCATGAATCCAAAAAGATAGGGCAGAGCAGAGTCTCACACATGCACACACTCACGCACAATGCACACTGAGGTAGAAAACTTGGTGAGGTGGGAGTTGGTCCCTAAGCCAGGCCAAAGGCTAGCTGCTATGAGCAAATGAACACCACTTGCCAGCAATAGAAACTTCATAACAAGCCAGAGATCTTACCTCACTTAACCTCAAGAACTGAAATAGCTAAAGTCAATTTAGTACAAATGTACTTTGTCAGCATGCCCCTTTCCTCAAACACAGGAAGCTCTGCAGTCTACTTATGACTTTACGCTGTAGGAAGATAAGTAAATGACTCAAAGTAAATACCATTCGATCTGGCTTAATTTTTGAGAGAACTGCTATTCGGCATCACTGGGATCGCACTGAATGGGCATACATATTGGCACCGTTTCGGAGGCCCAGCTCAGCGTGCCTATTATGATCTGTCGAAGAATAATGCTGGGGACTATGCCAAATTAAAATCTGAAGTACTCCTGCAATATGGTATCACTCTGGATAAGCAGGTGATTGGATTGGAAGCTGTCATGATTGGACCTTCGACCCCGAGCAACCAACGAGATCCCAGGGTTATGAAACCCGGGGTCGTGTTAGTTGTTGGATGAAACTTGAAGTAAACACCAGTAAAGAAAACACAGAATTAGTGGCTTGTGATTTCCTAGTGCAAGCCCTACCCAAACATCTAGCTAGGCAGGAGTACAAATCAATGGATGGTATCATCTCAGCAACTGAACGTCATCGGGTCACCTCCCATATCAAAAAAACAGCTTGGCACACTGAGCGTCATAAACTGCCCCTTTGCCCATGAGCCCTCCCAACGTGAATCAGACCCTGCAGCACGAAGAGAAGTCATCAAACCCACCTCATTGTTATCAACGAGGAGAGCATGGACATACATGGACCTATGGACTGCAGCTGGGCGAAGGGACAGAGCTACTGTTTATTCACTAACCCTTTGTTGCTGCCCCGGTATGACGTCGCAGTGGTGAATGGATATCGGGTTTCCACCTTAATGGATTCCAGCAGTAACATTTCTGTTGTTGCTCTTCATTATGTGCTTTCATTATGTTGGGAAAAGGGTATAATCAGTTTAACCTGTATCCACGGGGAAACCCGCTGGTATAGGGCCAGCCGGTGTATCATTACTTATCAAAACATCACCAAGAAAATCAGGGTAGCAATATTGTGCAACCCTCCCTACCCAGTGATCCTCAGACGGGACTGTTCAGAAAGTATTAGTGGAAGCACAATCGCTACCTCTAAAAAAGCCTGATCATTGAGGGGGAAAATCCCTCTGAAGCTGTTCCCATGCCACATTTACAAACAGAGGGAAGCCATATTAGTATCACCACCCAATGGGAAAAGAGAGACATAACTGTGTCGCAATCTGATGATGTAAACCAGGCGGCAGACACAACAACTAGGGATGTAACTCCACCCATTGAGGGCACATTAGGCCCCCTGCAAGAATTACATTTTCAATTTAGGCAGACACTGAGTTTCGGAGCAAAGGAACTATGATTCCTTAAAGTTTGCCTTGAATGATGTTTTTCTGATTGATGGACAAAATACCAATTATCCCATGTTTTAAAAAATGATTTAATTTATCAGGTTGCAGAGCATGAGGGTAAGGTGAGGTCATTGTTGTTAGTCCTGTGGCCTTTCCAGTGACAAGTCTTCGAATTAGCTCATGCCCATCTTATGGGTGCCTATTTAGGCACATAGAAGATTTTGAAACAAATTAAATTTCAATACTATTGGCCTGGGAATCAATGAGGAGGTCCTGTGTTTCTGTACCTTCTGTCCAGAGTGTCAGTTGTGTCAGATGGTTCCTGTCCCACTCATTAATGTTCCATTCAAGGGCCTAGGGGTTGATATTGTCAAATCCCTAGAACCCACTGCAAGAGGCCATAAATATATATCAGTGACTGTGGATTATGCTACCTAGAAGCCATCCTTCTGAGAGAGACTAATACAAAAAATATTGCATGGGAACTGGTTAGGGTCTTTGTGAGGGTCATTCCTAAAGAAATCCTTATGGATCAAGGGGCTTTTTTTACTTTGGATAAGTTCAGGAAAGTGGCCAAATTACTCTGTATAAAGCAATTAAGGACCTCCATGTACCACCACCAGACAGACGGCTTAGTTGAGCGGTTTAAACAGATGCTCAAATGGATGCTTCGTAAGGCGGTCAGTGTAGATGGGAAAAAGTGGGATCATTTTCTTCTCCTTGTCTTGTTTGCTTATGGGGAGCCTCCTCAAACCTCCAGAGGCTTCTCTCCTTTTTCAGTTATTATATGGATGACAACCCTGAGGTCTCCTTGAAAAGTTAAAGGATGGTTGGGAAGAGGAGACCAATCCTTCCATAAATATTTTGGAACACAGTATATCGCCCAATTACGTGATAGATTTGGTAAAATCAGGCCCATACTAAAAGAAAACATGGAACATGCTCAAGAAATGCAGGCTCATTATTATGATCGAGGAACAACCTTACGGGAGTTCTGACCGGGAGACTGGGTGATGGTTTTGTTCCCACATCCCAATCCAAATTGTCAGATCATTGGCAGGGACCATATTAAATTAAAGAGAGGAAGGTCTTGGTCGACTATCTGGTTAAACAATCTAATAGATGACCTGCAGAACAGATATATCATGCCAATCTCCTGAAACCTTGGAAGGAGAAGGACCCCAATCCTTACTCAAATTCAGGCCACTCCTTCTTCACAGTCAGTCATTTTAATGTTGGCAGTGATTTAACTCCCAAACAAAGACATGGGCTCAAAGAATCAATCTCATCCATCCTGGATGTGGAGAACAAGAACCCCGGAAGAACCACCTTGATTGAGCACAACATTGTTACTGAGCCCTGTCATCATAAGAGAATGCTCCTATAAGCCAAAAGTGCCAAGGTCAAATTAGAGATCAGAAGGATGTTGGACTTGGGGATGATTAAGGAGGGTTATAGTCCTTGGTCCAGTCCATTTGTTCTGGTTTCTAAGCAGGACGGAAGTTGCAGATTTTGCAATCAGATATATCAGTTTGAAGCCATGTGTGGATGAACGTTTTGAGCAATTAGGGAGAATTCAATATTAGACCACTCTCGACATGACCAAAGGGTACTGGCAAATTCCCTTAACACTAGAATCCTTGAAGCCTATGAAAAAAGTTCTAATCCCAGGCCACCTTAAATTCCTTTGCACCTCTCTGTCAGTGTCTTTTGTTGTGCAGATGTGTCAATCAGCACAAGCAGCAAGTTAGCTGCTATCCCATCCCACTACTGACACAATTGAAGTTCTCCCAGCTCAAGTCTTTTTATCTGGGTGTGAAGTGCCTGGAGTTGTATAGGGTAAATAATATATCATTATTTGGATAGATACATTTCATGTGTGTTCCGTGTCTACAATGATCTGAGTAAATGTAGGATGACAAGAAATGCTGAACACATACCTAAAACAGAAACTTTTTCCATGTTATATAAATAATGACTTGAAGTGTATAATGTGTGAAGACTTTAGTCCAAATATCAAATAAGCACTTTTATTCAAGAATATAACCAAAGAAAAAAAAAATCATCCAATTTACATGTTGCTGTCAATGAGTTAAAAATCCAAGCTCAAATATCAATCGACAGAAAGTTGATATGTATTTTTGGATGGTGCAGAGGTAAGAACTGCTGCCTTATAACCAAAAGGTTGCAAGTTTGAGTTCGGGCACTCTGCGTTTTGAGTAGTGAGCTGCTATTATTATTATTATAATATAACAAAAACATATTTGATTTGAGTCTGTAACACCAGGTGTAAATTTTGGCTACTTGCAAAATTTAGAGCTTTTTTTTATTATTCAGTTTTACTCTGTTAGTGACATTCACGTGGCACGATGAACTTGCCTTTCCCTCTCTGAGTTGATGGTGTTTATCTCCATTCTTTTCACAAGAGCAGCGATGATATTGGTTGCTTCTGTGGTTGATGCCTGTGCAGAACTATGTGTTCTATGATGTCCTGTGGTCGCTATCAGACTATCATTCGGCATTTGCGATTTGACAACAAAGGCATCTGTGCAGAATGTGTGAAAAACAGCAGATTTGCTGTGATTTAGGACATCTGGCAACATTTTGTTGAGAACCGTGTTTTGAGTTACAACCTAGGGCAAAGACTTTCCGGGTCTGTGGTCATAAAACTTATGGGGCTGTTTCTGGACAAAGGCAAAACTGTAACAACAGACAGCTTCTTCACAGTGCTTTCACTGGCTAACTCTGCTTGGCTCCATAAGTAAAATGGGACTTCCACCTGCAGTTATAGTCACTTTAGTACGTGAGTGTTTAGATCTGGAAGTGCCATGCTGATGGTGTATGCGCTCAAAAAGAAGAAGCCTTTGATTTGAGTCTGTAACACCTGGAGCAAATTTTATACACTTATAATTTTCATGTCATTATTAGTACAGCATGAAAAAGTTTCTGTTTTAGGTATGTATTCAGCATTTCTTGCCTCACATTTCCCATCATCCTACATTTACACAGATCGTGGTAGACACGGAACACATATGAAATAAATGTATTACAAAGAACAATATATTATTTACCCTATACCACTCCAGACACCTAACTCCCAGATAAACACACTTGAGCTCTAAGAATTTTGTGACTAACTTCAGCTCTGTCAGTGGGGGATGGGATAGCAATCTGATTGGTACTTATGCTGACTGACACAACTGCAAAACAAAGACATTGACAGAGAGGTGCAAAGGAATTTAAGGTGGTCCGTGATTACGACTTTGTTCATACAGTAGACTTCAGGGATTCTAGTGTTAATAGCATCCACAAAGGTAAACACTGCGTTAGAACCCCAAGCGGTCACTGGCGGTCTCACATTTGGCTTGCATGGGGCACCAGTGAGTTTCACACATCTGATAGATAAATTGCTATTATCCCATCAGTCCTATAGTGCCGCCTATCTTGATAACATAATAATCTATTCCGTCACCTGGGAGAATAATATACAAGTGCACATGGTTCTTACAGCACTAAATGAAGCTGGCCTCAAGATTAATATAAAGAAATGTTTCTTTGAGTTAGCTGAGGCCAAATATTTAGGATATTTGGTGGGTAGAGGTACTGTAAGTCCTCAGTGTTCCAAACTTGCTTCAATTGTTAACTGGCTCCGTCTGTGATGATGCGGGTTCACTCCATTTTTTTTATCCAGCTTCTTGGAGCTCTTGAACCCGACACCGTCAGTATTGTCACCGATGAGTTAGGCAGTGAGGCACAACAATGAAGCAAGGGGATGGTGCACAAAGTGTAAAATGCGTTTATTAAAAATCAACAAAACAGTGCTCAAATTAAATAGTGCAGTTCTTTAAATATAAGACATTAAATAAATAATCCATAAAAACGAGTGATAGGTGCAGGTTAAAAACACACTAGCCAAAAATCTTTTAAAAACACCAAGGTTAAACCAATGGCTGGAAGCTGTCCCTTTAAACAAATACCATGTGCCTTTCTACTACAGGTGACTACCCTGCTTCTCCCGTCCAGGCTATGCACCAGGGGAGCCACCCTACATGCAGCTGATCTTCTTTCTACCTTCTGCAACTGGTCTGTTCGCCTTGCCAATCCCTGGCTCTGGTAGGCTTCACCAAACCATGACTCGGGCTCCCCAGAGACCAGGGTGCTCACGCTGGGGCTTTCACGTTCCTGGCAAGTCCTGACACCCACTGCTTTCTTGGCCTTATGTGGCGAGCCATCCTCCTTCCGGTCACTCCCGCTCCTCACTAAATGCTCAGCGAGAGCAGCCACAATCGACAGCTCCCGGGGTGCCAGCCAAACACCCAGGCTCACTGCTCCTATTAAACATTTGTTTGTTGCAAATGCAGAGAACACATTGCACCTGTTAAAAATAAACATAACATGTTGCAAGGGAAAAGTGCTGTGTGTGCTCTCTGTTGTTCAAATACGATGATAGTATCAGGTTGAAAGAATTGCCAGCTATATCTGTGAAAAAAGTAAATGATGTGTCACAACCTGTCATAAGGAGGTGAAAAGACCTGCCATTAAGAGAGCTGATAAAGAAAAGCCACAGGAGATGCATGTTTCAATACTCAAAACAGTAAATTTGTCTAATAACACCAGTAGAAGGTTACACAGCATTCACCTTCTGACTGCACATCTAAATGAACAACTAAAGTAAGTTAACATTATCGTCTAATTAAAAACGCATGCAAACATTCATTGCCAGAATGTAGCCCATTGATATCATTAACCAGCAGTGGAAATTTCAGCACATGTGGTTAAAGACCTTTCCTTTGATAATGCCCAAAAAAATTGCAAAATAAAGAAGGGGCCACATCCACAATGTGCAAGGGTCGATGCCTATTATCAGCAACCTAACAAGAGACAATGAAGCTTGTCTAATCAGGGTGGATTATGCTGTGAATTACTGATCACAGTTGTTTTGCAAGAAGTTTACCTAATAGATAATCTATTAAATGGGGTGATAGCAGAAACAATCTGTTGAGTTCTTGTCTTTTTTAACAGTAGGAGCAATTACCTCTGGAGACAAGCCATTAGAGAGTGCAATAAATTTATTGCATCAAGGGCCACTTTCTGATTTCAAGGGTGAAATTGGTAAATCTAGCACTAGTTTCTCAAAAAAAAAGTGAAATGTGCAGAAGGTTTATAGCTTTCAAGAAAAAGCATTGAATATATTTTCCAACAACAGTTATTAATTTGTAGAGGATTAATGTTGGAAAATTATGTTTTATTTTTAAATAGGTAAAATGGACACAAATCACATCCGCACAATTTTAATGCCAGCAATTTACTAAGTTTAAAATTAAATATATTTGAGAGTACAATGTATCTCAACCTCACCCTTGTCAAGACTTAATTTCAGATATGAGCATGAAAATATTCTGTTCATGATCAGGATCTAATATACAAGCATGTGATTCTGCCAGAGTCAAGAGATACTATTTTTTTGTGCACGATTTTCAGCAAATGCTTTTGTGAACAAATGACACCCTTCAAAGTCAGCCATATGTATCACTCCATTATGACTGCAAGCCATCTAACATGACTGAAAATGTATCACAAAACTCAAAGCTGAGGAACAGTGATGTGTTAAATCGTCATCATGGAGCATGGGTACACTCTTAAAAATACCAGCTCTTTAATGTCATGTGTGGTGTGTTGCCGGGGTCCCATGCCTGGCTAGGATGCCCCTTCTACATATGTTCCGGGGGAGCAACCATGAGCAGGACACAAACAGATTAAGCAAACCTGAAGGGAGACATTTAAAATTATTACTAAAATTTTGACCACAGAGGCTCAATGATCAGTGAGTAAGGCTAATTCCGATTTTGAATCAAACAACAGAAATGCTAAATTGGGCGACTAAATTATAGAATGGAATGTTAAAGAAAATCTTAGTTGAAGGGTATAGCAAATGGAATGAGACACACATTTAAAACCAGACCAAACTGATCCAGCTGAATAAGAGACTTGCTGTTGGAGCATGGGCAGAAGCTTTTTTGAGTATTATATTTATGTACATGCCCACAACAAAGTCATAATCTTTTAAAGGGAGAATTTGATGACAATATAAGGAAGGGAGGACAATTAATAGGATATCGAACAATATATAGAGCAGAAGATTGTTTTCTTTTAGCATACCACTCAATCCTATTAATACCCCAATTAGAGCCTAGGAAAAAAATAAAAACAGAATGATGTATGCATAAAGTAAAAAAAAAAATAAAAAATAGGGAAATAGGAAACTAGCCACACAACCCAAGCAGGCTAAAAGAAAGAAAAAAACATCAATGTGATACTGACAACCAGTTTCTAATAGAGCTGAGGAAGGCCAAGTTGTGATGGATTTAACCGAAGCATGATTGATTCAGCATGAAGACAGTTTAAGGTGCATTCAATTAAAATTGAGGAACACCAGTTGTTAATAGTGACAAGCTCTGGGGTTTTCCATCAAGAGACAAGGAGTAATTGGGTAAGTGTTAAGATAGAATAATTTAGACTGGTGACGATTGAGAGTACAGAGGTCCGGTAAAAGTAGGGAAGTAGGGTCTGGAGCACCAGAGTAACAATTACTGAAAGAAATGAAGAGAGAAAGTAGCTGACTTGTATCAAAAGAGAAAAGACAGGGTGGCAGTGCCAGCAAATGTAAAAAGATGCCTTTTTAAAAGACATTTTTTAAAATTATTCTGAGAGATGGGGAAAAGACTAAAGTTTTTTAAGTTTTGTTAATTGATATTGGGTTTCCTGGAACAAAATCCATCTTTCCTGAATATATCTTGCCAGGAGGGAAAGTCAATGGAGAGAGATCCTTGGATCAGAGTGAAATTAGATAGATGATTGTATATGATGATACACATAGTACAGTGTAAAGGGTGGAGACAGGTTTCTTCTTAGGTTTAAGTAGCGATTTAAGGTGGGACGGATCTACGAGTTTTTTTGTAGGCTCTGGTAATTCTAGTCTTAAAGGAAAGAAATAGTGAGTTAAAAGGGTGGGAAGGAAGAAGGTCAGAGAGAAAAATGCCACATGTGCTGAGAAGTGACTGGAGTTACAAATACATGAAAAAAGATGAACTACGAAGGTTAAAGTTAGTCTGCACAGATTGGAGCATCATGAGGCTTGAGCCATCAAACAAGTCACCAAGTAGGTCAACTGCAAAGGGGTAAAATGCTCTACCTCGCAAAATTCAATACAGTAGGATTATCAAAAATAGGAGTATGCCATCTCATGGAAGGAGCAATGTGTTTCTGAACACAGTGCCACATATCAACAGTTACTGGGTTGGCAACCTATGGCATGAAATTCCATATAGAGTGTCACCAAGAAGATTAATAGTCACAAGTCTACAAAATTATTTGAGCTTTCTCATTAAAATATAACTGCAGTAACATTTGTTAAATATTATCTAGTTTGTAGTGTGATCAAAGTTTATTATAGTAATTATATAATGGACAACAACAGCTGGAATGGTTGCAAAAAACATATACTGTATTTGACATGTCCTTGCAATAATATGTTGCAGTCAGGCAAGTGTAGCATTTTTTTCAACCCAGGTGCATAAAGGAGTTTGGTTTTGTTGTTTTGTGAAAATGTTGTGTGCCAAACATCAAGTGACAAGCTCTGGGGTTTTCCATCAAGAGACAAGGAATAATTTGGCTGCTGAAGTGGTAAAACAGTGTACAGTGTTACTTCAAAATTGTAGCCTAAGAAAATTAAGCTGAAATGAAGCAGAGAGACCAGTATATATCAGGAGAGAAGTAGCAAAATATAACAACTTGAAAGAAGTCCTCCATAGGTGGAGGATCTGCAGTCACCTATGACTTTGAATGGAATGTGGATATTCAAATTGTTAATGAGACCCATTACCATTGAATCTTCTAGGATGATGCATGAAAACAATAAGGAACAATTTAAGCATATTTATGATTAGACAGGAGTCCCCGTGGACTATGATATTTTCTGATGACATTGTAATCTGTAGCGATAGTAGGGAGCAGGTTGAGGAGACCCTGGAGCGGTGGAGATATGTTATGGAGAGGAGAGGAATGAAGATCAGTAGGAACAAGATGGGATTTGTGTGTGAATGAGAGGGCGGTCAGTGCAATGGTAAGGATGCAAGAAGTAGAGTTGACGAAGG
>NW_024382906.1:0-5866 GCF_016835505.1 Polypterus senegalus | reverse complement strand
AAGAACGCATTTTTTCACACAAGCGGAGCAGGACTTTTTATTCAAAGGATATGAAGAATTTCAAGATTTAATATGCACAAGGGGTAACACTGCAAAAGCAGCTCAAACCAGAAAAGACGGCTGGGAAAAAGTGGCAGACAAATTAAATGCTAAGTAGTGTGCATTGTACTTACTGAATGCAGCATTTCATTTCCTATGTGTCAGATTAATTATTATTTAATATGTCATAATTCCAGATCAAATGTGAGCACAAGGAGAACATTGGAGCAGGTTAAAGTAAAATACAAGAATATACTTCAAACTGGTAAAAATTGGTATATAACTATTTAAAGAATTGTTGACATAAAGAATCATATATAATATAAAAAACATTGACAAAACAGGTAATAAGAAGGCAGAAAAGCAAAAAACAGGTGGAGGTCCACGCGATCCAGACCTAACCCCAGCAAAAGTTGGCTCTTCAGCAAAATGCCCATCGCCCTGTTTCTGAGGGCATTTTTTTTTGTTGGGTCAGTTGCAGGGAATGTCATATCACTAGAACTTGTGTCTGACCAACGAGATATTTACGAAGGTCAAATATTTGATGAAGACACTGTGTCTGATTATTCATCAGGAGGAGAGGTACATTTTCCAAATAATGTTTGATCAAACTCCACTCTGATCAGTCCCATGTGTCCCAATTACATTTGGAAATCCTGGGTAATGAGAATGTTAGGCTGATTGTGAGATTCTTTATGGAACTGTGGGTGTTTTTGCCTGTGTACCTGCAATGGCATGAAACGCCTCTTTTATTGTCTGCGCACGCAGGTGTCCAGAAAACACTATAAAAACCCAAAAGCAATATTTCAGAGCCAAACAGACTTTACGAATTGCCTGGCAAACTGCACTTTTAGATAGATTTTCCGCATAGCCTACAGTATATAAAAAAGTGCCACTTGCAAAAAACCTCAAAGCAATGCATACTGTCTGTGTGGTTGTGAGAGCCCAACTTCGCCTAGTTTGACTTCAAATATAAGGTGCTAATAAATCTTTGAGGTACAATATTCCCCCTCGGCTAAAGCGGGATCTTTCGAGAAAAATTTCCTCCGGGAGCAATAAAGGATCTTGCCGATCGCACAAAACCTCTATATGAAATTCTCTTCTTATAATTTGCGCACCGATATCAATTGGTTGCTCATTCATGAACGGTGAAGCCATGACAATGAATTCCATGCACGGAAACTGATTAAGTGTGTGAGCTAATCCTTGTTTACATAGAACAAACCTGCTCTGAGCAGGTTTGAGGACTTGGATGTGCAGCTATGAAAACACATCCAGCAAGAGTTTCGAAAAGCCGACAGATCCAGGATCATGCCAAATCGTCAACAATTACATCCGGCTAAGCAAGTAATCCACGTACGAAAAATACCCCCGGGTGTGCTTTATGACAACAAACTCCAAAAAGCCCTACAAGAGGAGAGTAGCTGTAAACCTCAGCTGGTGCACAGGTTAGCAAGAAAATCTATATATTTAAAATTCTTTTCACGTTTGAAATGGAAATTACGTATGACCACGCGAAACGGAAATTACGTATGACCATGCGAAACGGAAATTATGTATGACCACAGAACATATTATAATACAGGAACTAATCACTTCATTTGTGGACGCCATTTTTATATCGTCTTTACGAATTGTTATTATTTGTGTGAGAGTTATTTTACTAATATTGAAAAGAAGTAAACACAAACATGCCGATCTATCCCATAGAAGTGCACCCCTGCATCACCGTCTCCCAGCCCTCCTCTCTGGACTCCACCACCAGGCGCGTTCTGACAGAGAAGTTTTATTTATTCGTCCACGTGACTGTCACGGAAACTGCCACATTATAACTTTTTTTTTAATTGGCAGTACTTGATAGTAGAAGAGATGAGGAAAACAGCTTTGTGGCTTTCTACTTTTTAACTGTGCTGAGCTGTAAACAATATGAAGATGACACCGCTGTCGTGAGAGGCGCTGGGAGGCGCGGAATGTCGGGCTGCTCCGCTGGGTCGAGAGTTTCGCAGTTTTGGGCAGCGTCCTCTCTTCACTCCACTTTGAGTCCCCCTCGGCTCATGGTAGAGTGGAAATCTTTGCGAATGAGTGTGATCGGCACCATCGAAGCAAAACTCCCTTTGTAAATTGCACTGGACGACTACTTAAATACTGTCCCTTGAGGTGAGTTCAGGTCACTAAAACCCAGCAACATTCAAGGTTGCTTTTGTGACGAATTCTTTTAAGACAATGGAGGGTTTATATCTAAGAAGATGTACCGACCTCTTCATGTTAAGATTTGGACTTAGAAATTGTTTGGACCTTCTGCCCGTTAAGCACGGAAGAGCAGCGTCCACATTTCTCAGAATAATTTTTCTCTTAAATCACAGGCACGTAGTACAAGGTTGTCAGGCAGAAATTTGCAGGATCGCATAGAAAATGTAATTTCTATACCACAGCGGTCGTGTAGCGCCTTTCACAAGGGATCTGCTACTGATAGATGATCTAAATACATTTAAGCTGCTGTTAGTGCTACTTACCTTTTGTGTTATACTGCCTTTAAAATGTACTTTACCCAAAAGCACTCCAGTACTGCTCAATGTATCTTTACTTCTTACATGTTAATGTTTTGCTGTTTAATAATTTATATACTATATTTTATTTTTTTCCCTTTCACTCAGTGAGCGAAGCCACTGGGTAATCAGCTAGTAATCTTTAAAAAATAAGATTATTAACAAAGAGTATTGAAAATATAAAGAACATTTCAAACAAGTAAAAGAAGCATAAAAGGAGTTGCCTAAAAGGAAAGCAAAGTTACAAAATACAGTCTAATAACCAGAATTCTTAGTGCAAATATAATCAGAAATCCAGAAAACTTTAATACTCACACTCCAAAAGACTTCACAATGACAATGATTCCCACTGAACTGCCTGTCTCCACTGCCTTTATAGGGCTGGGAGTAGTTGCTAAACAAAGATAAACAGGTGGCCCTGCCTCTTGGGGCTCCACCCAGAAAGAACATGGAACATACATTTAAAGAGATAGGACACTAATAAATAATCACATATTAAACCAATACAAATAACATAAAGACCCACTGTTTGGAATTATCTAAGACAAAGCCTTCAAAAAAACAATAAAAGAACTACTTAAGAACATTTATGTTAGGCAGGGGCTGGGCATTCTTTTGGCCTGGAATTTCTGCAGATTTTTCTTTTTCTTAGCTGAACTGGAGTTATCATCAGACTGCCATTTAGAAACTGAAAAATTCAATTATATATTTAAAGACCCTATTTCTCTTAAGTATATATGTATATTATATATGTGCATTATTTATTTTTGAATGATATTTATGTCTTATTTTTCCTATCTAATCTAATCTATTTTTTGATATGTTGTAAAGCACATTGAGTTACATCATTTGTATGAAAATGTGCTATAGAAATATATATTGTTGTAAATGTTGCTAAGAAACTTAGTTCACTGGAAAGAGCACACTTTTATTCAAATTAATTCTGACACCAGAAATATTTTGAAATTCTGTTAGTGCTGTTAGGACTGCGGGCACAGTATTTTGTGGATCTGATATATATAGTACCATATCATCTGCATAGAGTGAAAATTTCTGTTCAAGCCCTTCTCTTATAATCCCCTTTATCTCATATGCATTTCAACAGTGAACTGCCAGTGGCCCAATGGCAATTGCAAAAAGCAGTAGTGACAAGGGGCATCCTTGTCTAGTACCATATTCTAGTTTAAAGAAGTCTGAAGTAATGTTGTTACAAACTGAAGTTTATGGACTGGTATAATAATAATACATTTTATTTATATAGCTCCTTTCCCATGCTTAAGGTGCTCTACAGTCTTAGAAAAAAACAGCCGGGTATATGTAACATTGGATACAAATGTTTTCCTGAATAGAACAATGAAACAGATAACAAAGCATTAAATAGAATAAAGGACAATAAACCAGAGTAAAATAGTAAATTCAATACTAAAAGAAAAACCTAACAAATAACCTAATTTGTGATATAACAGACACACAAATTATCCTGAGCACCTGGACAGAGAGGTAAACTGAAAGAAAGGGCAGAATGTTAAGTTAAGTTAAAAGCCTTCCTAAATAGATAAGTTTTAAGTTGTTTTTTAAAAGAATGAATGGAGTCAGCTGATCTAATTAATTTCGGGATGTCATTCCAAAGTCTGGGTGCTGTACAGCTGAAGGCCCTGTCACCCATAGAGTGCAGGTTAGTGTGGGGCACAACAAGATTACCAGAATCAGAGGACCTTAGTAGGTGAACAGGAGCATAGTGATTTAGAAGGTCACTGATGTAGTATGGTGCAAGGCCATTTCAAGCTTTGTAGGTTATTAATAGAATTTTATATTCAGTCCTATAAGACACAGGGAACCAGTGAAGGCACAGCATGATGGGTGTGATGTGCTCACTGCTGCTGGTTCATGTAAGGACTCTTGCAGCAGAGTTTTAAATCAACTGGGGCCTCATGCATAACAGCGTGCGTAGAATTAGCACTATAACATGAAGTAAGCACTAACGCCAAAATGTGCTTACGCAAAGAAAAATCCAGATACAGGAATCTGTGCGTTCGCCAACTTCCGAGTTCTTCTGCTACATAATCCCGGTCAGCGTGAAAAGTAACGCTCGTGCACGCACATGCTGTCCCGCCCCAACTCCTCCCAGAATTACGCCTCTTTGAGTATGCAAATCAATATAAATAGCCCTTAAGCTCAGCCTTCTGTAAAAAGACAATGGGAAAAGCACGGGGGGAAAATATAAGAATTTCAGCGAATACCAAGTGGAGGCAAAGGAAAAACATACTATTTGTTGATTTAAACAGTGGTATAATCAACAAAAGGAAGCTGATCGAGTGACATAGCGTGTCGGAGAAACTGGAAAGCTCAAGTTCACAAAGTTGCACAGTGTCAAAATAAAAAAGAAGTCACATATCAAAGTTGCCGTGAAAAGGCGAGTTGTAGCCCACCATCTGAATGTCATATGAAAGCTCATTAGGGTACAGACAAAAAAAATAGGCACACAGTGGGGAAAAAAGCATGAAATGTCAACTTTATTCTCGAAATTTCCACTTTAATCACGTAGTTTATTTTGTCATTAAAGTAGAACATCATAAACTTCATCTTAAAATCATTTCATTTACTAGTTTCTTAAATCCCATCGTAACTAAAGTAGCCTGTTAAATGCTTTGTTTTGTATTTGATCTTCTATGTGCTCTATGTGTGTGAATCACTACGTGCTTCCGTTCTTTCTCTTTCTCCAATCCATCAGAATCCATTACATTCGTGATATTACAGCTCTCTGAATAATTAAAATACTGAGATGTATACGTAATATCATTTTCATGATGATAGCGCAGTGATTGTTCATGTCTCACACAAGATGCTGCTGCGCCATGCGTGACCTTCAATGAAATAATTTATTGTAGCAGTACTGTCTCTTTCAAACATACTAAACTCCAATTCCTGTCATTACTTTTCTTTCCCCAAATACCCAATCACCACACAATCACCTCTACAATAGACATTAAGCCATCTGTAAGCTTACAGGTGGCTTAATGCTGTATACCGATAATTCTCTTTCTGATCAGCTGCTGCTGTGATTCCCCACTCAGATACAGTGATATAAATACTCTGAGTGGTGCAGTGAGAGTAATATGGAAAAAGATGATCTGCTGTGGCAACCCTTAAAAGGAGCAGCTGAAAGAAGAAAAAGAAGAAGAAGGTGCAGTGAGAGTAACAACGCTAAAGCAGTTATGGTATTTGTAATACTATGGCTATTCCCTGGGCCATTATATTGTTACAGGTTAATTACAATCAGA
>NW_024382905.1:0-8782 GCF_016835505.1 Polypterus senegalus | reverse complement strand
CCGATAACGTTAACATTATACAAAGATATTGTCTGTCTGATACCGATTGTTATCACTCTTTAAATTTCTTTATCAGTATGCGTTTATATGAATTTCGGATTAATGATCTATCATCTAACTGTTATAGAAAACTATTGCATTGATGTAATCTGATATCAACATAATAAAAAATATCAATGGCGTTGGAGGGCACTTTACACCGGTCGAGTGTCAGTTGCATCCCTAATTCTATTCCTAATTCAACACCTCGATTACATTGTTTTGTAATTATAGGCCGTGTTCACTCTTTAAGATAAAAATGTGGATAAATGTTAAAAGAAACAACCACCAAATCCTAATAGGGTGTTACAAATAAATGACATACATCCATTAATCCATTAACCCAAACACGGAAAATGCTGTGATTTTTACGTTAAACCTAAGATTACAAGTATTGAAAACTAAAAATTAAAACCCTTATTGCCTGTTCCATCATATGATGTACTTACAAAAGCTGTACATATCCATTATAAAGTTCACAGACACATGTCACATTTAATTTCGCTCCCTCTTCATTTGACTGAGTTAAATTTTTCAGGCAACACATCTGCTTCCAGACGTATAAAATCTCAAAAGTTTTGTCAAGCATCATGTCGTTTCCTTAACTCTGTTAAATAAGAAAACAATCCCATCAGGTAAAACTGGAGGTTTAATACGTCACTGCTTAAAGATGAGGTTTTGTGAATATTATAAAAAAGAGTGGGCTTTATATTTTAGAACACAATGACCTTCCTGGAACATCAGCATCTGTTCTCTGGGAGGTAGGGAAAGCAGTGATGAGAGGTAAATATTCTTCTCATCACATAAAGAAAAAAATAGAAAACAAACGTATTCAGGAATTAGAAGAAATCATTAAGTCTCTAGAGGCATCCCAGAAGAAGAATTACAAAACAAATTATGTAAAAGTAAACTAGAAACTTAAAGGAATTGACAAAAAACACAATTTTTAGCACAAAGATACTGAATAGAAAACTTTGAACACGTAATAAATCAGGCAAGTTTTAGCCAACCAGTTAAAAATAAACAAAGAAAAAACTGCCATATCTGCTGTTAAAGACTCAACGGGGAATCTATACTAATAAAAGGCAAAGCCCCCATCACCACCCACCACCCACCCCAGACTCAAACAAATTTTCCCCCCAAATTTTTCCGTGGGAAAGGGCGGGAAATTTGGCAGGCTCTTTCCCCAACAGCTTATTTTACAAAGTTGGGCAGGTTTTTTTCCCGGAAATTTCCCCACCCCAGAAGGTCATAACGGGAACCCATTTTAAATATACTGTAAGGGAGTTGAGCTCAAAGCCGTGGAGGGGAGAAAAGGTTTGGGGAAAACCGGGAAGAGCCCCAAAAACCCCTCTAAAAACATACATTATAAAAATTAAGATGGCAGCAAAACAATTAGAAGTTTTAGCAAAAGGGAAATTTATAAACCCAATTCAGCAGCTCACGGGAACTGACGCAGTGTGAAAGACAAAAGCAACATTTCCCAAAAGAGTCCCAAAAAAAAAACCACTACACTCCCACGTTTCAAACAGAAAAAACCACACTGGAAAGGTTTAGTGAGGCCCCTAGAAAAACCGGGAGGTTCGATTCCCTCAGAGGGGATGAAATATGAAAGCCCCAAAATTTACCATTTTAGCCTCGGATCCCTTGGTTTGAGAGGGAAAAAAATAGGGTTTCCCCATGGGGGTTAGAAATTTTATGCATTTTTAAAACACATATCTGGGGTGAGAAGTTTTCCCTTTGGTCATGAAGCCCAACGAAACAGCAAAAGGGAGTCACCCCACTGATGAGTATCTGCAGTCCATCCTAAATCTCCACAAACACAGAACCCACACCAAACAAAAAACAACTTTTTGCCAAAAAGATGCCGGGGCGCCCAGCTCGGGATAAAAATGACATATGAGAAAAAGACAACTGAATGATTTGATTTGTTAGGTTGAAAAAAAACAAATTTTATTTATATTTCCGGTTTTGTTATGCAGCATGTTCATTTTTGGGAATTTGTATAATTTTGACGGGATATTTTTTAAAGGGAGAGCAAAATTTTTGGGATTTTTAAAAATTAAAGTTTTTTTTATATAAAATTACATAAAGAGTAAAGAAATTTGAATGCTTGTTTTTTTAATTTTTAAATTTTATTTCTAACTTGTAAAATTTTAGACAGGATATTTTTTAAAGGGAGAGAAAAAATTTTAAAAGTTATTTAAGGTTTGAGTTGATTTTTTCCCGAATAATATTCTGTTGACTAAAAAAAATTCCCTTTCTTTTTAAAAAAATTTAAATAGAACTTGAACAGATACGAAATTTTAAATATCCAGGCAGACTTGCACGTAAGAGCGGGGGTCATCCGCTTTAACAAACAGGAAGCACTGAAAAAATAAATCTGCCCATTTAATTATTTAGGAATGGATCAATAAATTAAGATTTTGTACAAATAATGTTTTTTTATTTTTTTTCCTTTCCCTGGATTCTGGAACCCCCCCTTTCAGTTGCTCAACCCCTAAAGACTGTTTTTTTTATATATATATATATATATATATATATATATATATATAAATTTTATATATATATATGTGTGTGTGTGTATGTGTATATATGTAGATATGTATGTATATATTTTTTATATATATATTTTTTTATATATATATATATATATATATATATGGTTGTATGTATATATAAGGGGTGTATATTGTAATATATATATATTGGGGGGTGTATTATTTTTGTATAATATATATAAAACGTATATTGTGTGTGTATATATATGTGTACATTTTAATTTTATATATGTATTAATATGTATATATATATATATTGTGTATGTGTGTATGTGTATATATATATATATACAGTGGGTGAAAAAAATATTTGCCCCCCTTTCCCGATTTTTATTCTTTTGCATGTTTGTCAAAAAAATGTTTCCAAAAAAAAACATTTAACCATTAAAAAAAAATATAAAACAAGTAAAAAACAAAATGCAGTTTTTAAATGATGGTTTTATTTTTTAGGGGAAAAATATATGACAGCAACTTTTCATCATCACAACCCGTGAAAAACAATTACATTGAAATCATTTAAATTTTTTTTCAAAATGTTTTTTTTTTTCATTGCTTCTTTAACACTTTTTTCCGCTGCAAAGCGGGGATTTTGGTTTGTATAGTATATGACCCTGAAAGAATAAACAACACTTTCAGAATTTTTACAAAACCTTGTCCCTCACCACAGATTAACCCATCAGATAATGAGATCAATGAGTTTCCCTGGACAGGATAATGCTTCCTAAATTATCAGATAGCCAAGCTACAGTCCGGGACTCCCCATTAACATCAGATGAGCTTCAGGAAGCTCTTAACCCATCCCCTAATAGAAAGGCTCCAGGTCCAGATGGGTTTCCAGCAGAGTTCTCACAGAATTCTGATCATTCTGGCTCCAACATTTTCAGGAATGATGAGGAATAGAAGAAAATGGTAGACTACAGCCAAACATGAATTCAGCCAGCATTATTCTCCTTTTAAAAAACCAGGCAAAGATCCTTTATTTCCTACCAGCTATCGCCCAATTTCTTATTAATGTTGACCTGAAAATAATTTGTAAAGCCCTTGCAAAAAGATTAGAGAAGGTAACCCCCTTTTCATAATACATCCAGACCAAACTGGTTTCATTAAGGGAGCATTCATCCACAAATTCACGATTACTCAACTTAATAGATTTTTTCTTATAGCAGAAACAGGGAAACCAGTATATTATCTCGATGCAGAAAAGGCTTTTGATAGAGTTAACTGGAAGTTCTTATTTGCAACTTTACATAAATTTGGTTTTGGAAACATCTTCATAAACTGGTTAAAACTTTTATACAGTTCACCAACAGCAGGCCCAGGACAAATGACCAAACATCGATAGCTTTGTTTTCAGAGGGGACCAGGCAGGGATGCCCTCTCTCCCCCTCGCTATTTGCTATCTTTATTGAACCACTAGCAACATCAATCAAGCAAACTACAGTTATTAAAGGCATAAAGTGTAAGAACATAGAACATAAAATCAGTCTTATGCAGATGACGTGTTACTTTATCTTCAGAATTCTCAATCCTCTCTCCCAGGCAATTGAACTAATAAACTCCTTTTCAAGAGTTTCAGATTATTCAATAAACTGGTTAAAACCCACAGTTTTTCCCAAATTAATTTCTTTTGTCAATTCCTAATACACTTTGGGAATCAGGGAATATTACATACCTGGCATTCATGTCTCCCAGGCTGGCAGATCTAACTAAACTAAACTACATCCCACTATTAAAAGAAAGTGGAAGATGATCTTGCTGGGATGGAAATCCTTACCGATATCACTTATGGGGAGGGTTGCCACAATTAAAATGATGGTTATACCAAGAATCAATTACTTATTTTCAATGATCCCAAACAAGCCATCATCTGATTGGTTTAGATCCCTTTGACCCTCCATCACTAAATTCCTTTGGAAGGATAAACTCCCAAATTAGCTTAAAAACACTACAGAAGACCAAAGATAGAGGAGGGCTGGATCTACCCAACTTCTATCATTATTTCTCAACCAACAGGCTCCAATATATACCAAGATGGTTACAACATAACCCGCTGGATGAGTCCTGGTTAGATGTAGAACAGACTTTTGAATACTATAGAGCTTTCGGACCTACCGTTATTAGCTCAAAAATAAGAAAAGATGAAATTTTTTAAAAGTATTAAATCAGTACTCACTGACAGCATGGTGGGAATATTCAAAAAATGAGGAGTCTTCACTAATTCCATGCAGACGCACACCATCGGGAATAATCCTGACATATTGCAAAACAATAAAATGAGAACCTCCCATACTGGAAAAGTAAAGGAATTATATACATGGAACCCCATAGTTGAAGGATTGATTTCTTTCCCCACTTAACAGAATAGTCTCCCAATTTGGGATAGACAAGAATAGATTTTTAGAATATCTCCAAATTAAATCAGTAGTTAAAAAAAAATTTAAACTTAAAGTAGAATTACAAACCCCGGGCCAAGGGTATTAGACTTTTGTAATCTCAAACACCCAAATTACTGTCTAAAGTATATAAAACATTGCCCAAAAAATAGATAATGCAATAGCAATTCCTATAGGAAAAATGGGAGGAGGATCTATTAGTTGGGCCTTTGATCAGACTTTCTGGTCCCAAACTTGTTTAAAACTTTAAAACGATCGAAACCCCAATTTACAACTAATTCAATACAAAAATTCTACACAGAGTACACTATACAGGTCATGGATGTTCAGGATGGATTGTGCCTTGACACCTGCACACACTGCACAGACAAACATTCCTGACAGTTATATCCACGACTGTGGTCATGTCCACCTGTTCAGGATTCTGGTATAGAGTATTGAAGACCTGTCAAAGTGTGTGAAATGTGATATCCCAAACTTCCCTCTATTTTGCTTGCTGGGAACCTAGAGGATGTCCCAATTGAAACAAATTTGGTTCACTTGGTTCTCACTGCCATATGCATCGCTAAGAAAACTATCCTCATAAACTGGAAAAGAAAGATAATCTTTGCATTAACCAGTATAGAAATCTTTATTGGATCATATTCACTTGAGACAGCCTCTGCCTCCACTTCAAATCAATCTCTGGGCTCTTTGATCGTTCCATCACATAGCTGATGATGGAGGGTCATTGATATGGTCCCAGGGATGCTGTGGTTGATGTGGTGGAGAGTCGAGCTTGGGGGTATCTGGAGGATCCCTGGGTGGGTTTACAGGGGGGCTTGGGCTGGGGGCTGCTGCCTGACTCTGGTGGTGCTTGGGTTACCTCCGGGGTGGGCTTCTGGGGGTTGTGTGTGGGGCCTTAGGGGGGCTTGAGGTGGCCTGCGGGGCGCTGCCTAGTGGCTGCAATGCCCTGGGTTGGTCTGGGTGTGGCCTGGTGGCTTAGGGGATGGGGGCCGCCCGGATGGGGATATGGGGGGGCCTTGGGGATTGGGTCCTGGCATGTACGCTGCCGGGAAGAGGGGGGAACCGGTGGCAGTTCCATCATGGGGAGGGGATGTCCGGAGGGGAGGATCCAGCTTTACCTGGGTGTCTTTATGTCTTACTTAATCTGAATGTTGAGTAATTGTGGGGATGGGAGTAAATATTCTGCTGGGGTGGTGTGGGGGGTGGCCCAGACCTGGGGCTCTGTGATGCTGCTGCTTGGGCCATGGCTAAATAGGCTGGGGGCCCCCGTGGCCCGTGGATTTTGGGAACGGGGGTGCCTACTGGGGGTAGGGGGGCTGGCTCCCCGAGGGCTCAGGCCCTCAGCCGCTCCCCCCCATCAGACATTCCTCCTCCTGCTTCTTCACATCATCACACAACATGCACATAGGGCCTTGGGGTGTGGTAAGTCAGGGGTGCGGTAGGGATCCCATTTCCGCAGTCCTGTGGCAGCCTACACCCCAATTTTATTTGCACATTAAACACTTCCACAAAACATTCCACACAAATGCACACTTAGGGCCTTGGGAGGGGCACACCCAACGGGATCCAGTGGGGGAAATTTCAGCCCATCCAGTGCCGTGTCCACTTCCCAAATTTTTAAAATGCACCTAGTCACGGAGAGTTTTGGGGAGGTGGGCTGTGTGTTGGCATCAGCTGGTGAAGCCACATGGTGCCGCACGCCTGATCCCCAACCACAAAAAGCACCTTATCAACACACACCAACATTTTCATTAGAGCAGGTGGAGGAGACTAGAGGTCTTATTACACCTCTGTTCTCAGTTAGCGTCGGGCTGGAGGCTAGGAGTGGGGGCTGGCTGTCTGCCGTGGTCTGGAGTGGTGGGTTGCTTTGTTTCGCGCTGGACGGGGGGCCTGCTCACTATTACCCCCGCGGAACGGGGGTAACTCTGCACGCCAGGAATGGGTGTCCTCAGGACGGCAGCACCGGGACCAGAGTTAGGTAGGGTGTGTGTGGGGAGTGGAATGGGTGTCTGGCGTACATCCTTGTAAGTCTTGGGTTGTATGTGAATGTGAGAGCATGAGGGAGGGAGTGTATGACTGTATTTGTGTGTGATTGTATATGCGTGTGGGGTTTGGACCTCCCTCTTCTGGGACATCTGGCAATACTACAACATCTTTGCCTACCCTCCTGCCTTAAGCATCCTGTCTGGTCGCTCCCGGTGGCTGCCTGGTGGGATCTGGTTCCCTGAGCTCTGTTGGGTCCTCGGCGGGGTGGGTCGCCCTTTGGGTCCCGGCTGCTGGGTTCCGGGGTCGGCCGACTCGGGAGCGGCTGGGGGGCGGGGCCTGAAGGCTTGCGCTGATATCTCCCCGGGCTCTGCCGGTGCTGGTTGTGACCCCGGTGATCCTCTGCGCTCCCCGAGGGGGTTAGCTTCTCTGGTGACGGCCCCTGGGGTCTCCATGCTCTGGGGTGACCTCTGGGTCTCTGGGCTTGGAACTCCTCCATCTTCCGCACGTTTTGGGGGCAGGTCTGTGGCCCTTCACACTCACTATTGGGTGCCCCCCTATAGAGAAACCCACATATAGCGTGCGATCACAGGTGCTCACATGTTGATTTCATAAGTATGGGTTGGACATCTTCAGCACATGATCTAAGGTTGTGGTGGCCCTAAATGCCTTAGTAATAATTACTGTATGATTGTCAGCAAACATTTTTACTTTTATATATCTTCATGTAGCTGATGCAGCAATTTTTTTGTCTTGTGGTTTGTTTTTTTTCTCCCCCTCTCTTTCTGCAGGTCTAGAAGTGGACTCTGGTTCCTTTATTGTTTATTTTATACGAAACCCCCTTCCCTTTACCTCCATCTCTTCCTTCTCTCTTTTTTTCTTTTTACTTTTGTCTCCGTGTCCGTTAATCTTAAAACATCTAAAAATATTTTAATAAAGTTTTGGGATCAGGGGGTGACGCCCGCAGAAGTGTAACGCTCCACCTGGGGAGAAAACTGTGGCTATGCCAGCATTCAGACATCAATTGGATTGCTTCACAGCCAAACAGGACACGGTTTAAAATAAATAAATAAATAAATAAAATTCAAAAGTTGCCTTCTTTTTCCCGTAAGAATCCACTTACAGACGGAGATAACGGTAATAAAAATGACTCGCAAGTACAAGTCAAACCCAAGTAGATAATGCTGCAGAACGGAGTAAAATGGGTTGAATATCAAATTTTTGACTTCAGCATCATATATTAAATTTGGACGCCCGTCACTGATCAGCCAATCAAATTTAAATGTCGGTCAATTACCATTTTATTCAACAAATCGTCAATCAGTGTTATTTATCATTCATGGGCCTCTTTAGCCAATTGCGTTATGGATACGTAAAAAGAAAGGTGGGAGTAATTTCTAAAGGTGGACGGTCAAAATAAAGTGACTGTAAGAGACGGAGTGTATATTCATAAAATACTTCATAATAGTCTACTATTGTCAATATCTTACACTACAGCACTTTGTCGAGTGCATTATTAAGACAGCAGTGTATTTTTTACCACAGTCATTTATGAATTAAGCTGTTCTGAAAAAATAATAAAAGTTTTGACATATGAGATATTTATCGTTTCTGAACAACGCCTGAAGAAAATTTAAATGAACATAAATACAAATTTGTGTCAGCCTAATTTAATGGATTGACATACACTTAAGTGTGGGCTCTACTTGATTAAATCAGTCAGATTACAACAAATGTTTGACTGTTGTTGTTTACCAATTCCAATAAATGAAATTTTGGGTTTCTTAAACAAATTTAAAA
>NW_024382904.1:0-28448 GCF_016835505.1 Polypterus senegalus | reverse complement strand
AAAAAAGGGGGAAAGGGGAAAAATTTTACGGGGGGGGCGGGGGTTGGGGGGGTGCAAAAAAAAGAAAAAAGGGAAGCAAAAAAAAGGACAGAAAGAAGGGGACTGGCCCCCCAAAAGGAGCACCCAAAAGAACTAGTAGTTGATTTTTTAACACTCCTTCAGAGTCACTTTCCCACTTCAAATTAAACAATATTTAAAGCTGTAATTAAAACTTGAAACTTTAGTCTGTGTAACTTTCGGGAAGGCAAAAGAAAAATTGTTAGAACAATTGCAATTCAAGATGGAATAAAACAGCCACTGGGAGACGCACACCCAAGATGACCAGCACAGTTTAGAAATATCTAATGGCTGATCAGTGGCTTGCTCACTAAGACCCATGTAGTCTTCCCACCGGGTTTTAAACCCCTTTTTAGAGGCTAAGGCAAGTAAGAAATTTCATTTTGAGAAAGGGCCCTTTGGTGATGGCTTGCCTAGTATTTAAATTCACTTCAACTTAATACTATTCTTTTTCTGAAGACCCTTGGATTACAGCATGATAAAGCCCAAATATTCCCCCTTCCATTAGGAGAGTCAGTGATAAGCTTCCAAAATACAGACTCCCCATAAAAAACAAAAAAAAGGGTTACAACATTGAATTTTATTGCTTGGGTTATCAGTTCCATTTTTTCTGTAGACAAAGGGGTAGTACGCCCCAAGGAGACAGCCAGGCAACCCACAACTGCCCCAAAGGATGGAAGTTTGGAATTGGATCCTGCATGAGAAAAGCAAAGTATTAGGAAGAAATCTAACCCACTTAAGGACGATTTAACTTGACATAGGGTCTACAGAACCCAGTTAAGCTCTTGCTAAGTTACCTGAAGTTTTATTTTTGCTGCCTGACAGGTAGATAAAGACAATGGAAAAAACCTGCTCCAAGATACAGGGTCCAACAGAAATGGTCTCCTCCATCCAGCTGGGACACTCACTTCACCGGGAAAAAACAAACAGTTTGTGTATCAAAAGGCTGGACACTGCAGAAGTCTGCTAAGGCCTTCTTGCTCTCCTGGGTCTGTGTTTAGGGACCAGAGCCCTCCTGAAGGAGGGGTTGGACCCCGTCCAGCAGTACAGACAGCATTGTTCCCATCCACTGGGCTCCACCTGAAAGCACAGCCAAATCACAACCTGCACCTCTAGAACGTGCACTTCATCCTCAGTCACTTACGGGGTTTCAGTGCAGAGTTGTATGAACAACCCTATTCAAAGGATCCGTTACCCAGATGCCAGGTCACCTCAGATGGCAGGTAATGAAGACCCAGAGACATGCAGAGCAAAGTCACACCTGGCAATTCCATGGATTCCTCCAAGGAGTTGGGAGGGGACTTACTGAACTAGTAGTCAGGCCATAAACCTGAAGGCATCAGCTGAACTGGATTACAGACTGGCAATTGAACGAACTGGGAATTGAGCCTGTCAGTGGCTGCTGAAACACCTGAATCCAGAGGGACCATAGCATTGCGTTTCCGCCCAAATATCTGGCAACTATTGCTCACACCACCCATTATTCCCAATGAAGGTGTAGGCTGGGGCAGATGATTGGACCCAGGTGGCCACACAGCTGTCCACAAAGAAAGGAGGGCCAGGGTTTTGGCCTGTCCACAGATGTTTGAAGGTTAGGGTCCCCTAGGAAGAAGGTTTTGGATGATTGGGCCCACTCCAATCACCTGCAACAGGAATGTTAAAAAGATGTTCATACTTTCCTTTGCACGAATGTAATCTGGTTTTAAAAGTGTACACCTATGCTCATTATAAAAAGTGAACCCCAAAGAAATCCTCATCAGAAATCGTGGAGGTGTAGGAACAAGTGGGGTTTAAGGCATTCCTCCCTGACATTGGGGAAACCGTGGTGGGAGAAACGTTCTAATTGATGAAATTGGTAAAAGATTTGAAGCAGGCAGATTGAACTGGGCTAAGTATAGTAATGATGTGTTGTTCGTTGACTGAGGACAGTGGAGTTGGGCCCCAATGTTGTCATCCCCACCTGTTGTAGTGATTCAACTGAAACCACAGCGGGATTTGTTTACAATGGAAGACCATCAATGCAGAAGGATTGTAGCCAGGGTGAAGCTGTATATATCTCAGCAGTCTGATCTAAAGAGACGACAACAAATTTAGTTACCTCGATAGCGCAAAAAACATGTTGCAAATATGCTGAATTTCCGAGTGTCTAGAAACCATTTAGTAGTCTGAGGAATCTTTGATCAATACAAGTAATGTTTTAGAATCCAGTGTAGAGTTCTGCTTCAATTGGCTTGGAGGCAATTTGCGCAAAACATTTTGAAAAATGTTGGATTGAAGAACTAAAACCTAGTTACCGACTGCAATATTGTAGGTGGCTCTTTGGCGACAAGTCATCCACCAAACTGAAACTAAAAAAGCCATCAAATGCTTTATAAAATGGATAAAGACAAGCAGGTAGCCATGAATTAGACCTGGCCTGACATTTATATTAATCTACATTTCAAAATGCTAAATTAGTACATGTGAAATTATGGACCAACATTTGTTGGATCCTTTGAGAAATTGTCTTGTCTTTAAATGATCAGCAAAAGTGACACTCTGGTCACCATATTAAATTCTGCAATTTGGTAAACTTAAGGGCTGTACTAGTTGGTATTTGCCAACCTTGATTGCTGTAACATTTTAGTTGTAAGGCTGAGTACTGGCTGGACGTAGGGACTTTAGTTTCTGTGCAGATTTTTTACAAGATTGAACAAATATGAATACATTTTTACGAAACCCTCACATGGGGACTATCAGAAACCTTTTATAAAGCTTGCCTGTAAGAGAACAAAGGGGGTCAAATAGCTGGCCAAAGTCAACACTCATGCAAGGTTTTGTCAGCATTTTAAGGCTTCCCCCCTGGGCACCCTTAATGATTAAGATTTTCATTTCCTCTCCGACAGTACTTCACACTGTGGTTAAGTAACCACTTAGGTTGTGCAATGCCTCATTAGCTAAACGAGCAACCACATCCACTCAATTCTGGATTAAAATTCAGTCCACATTTTAAAAAAAAAAAAACAAAAAAAAAAAACCACACACACACACTGAATCGCAGCTGTAAAGTTTGCTGCAGGACTCACAGTTCAGAAAAGTTAATTCATCAGACCTCAACGCTGCTTAACCCGGCAAGCACACGTGGCCACACAGCTTGGAGCACAGAACTTAAGCGTTAACTATCCAAGTCTCATTCCATTCATCCGAATTCCAGCGCCTACGGGCAGGCAGTCCGCTATGAAGCTCCGTTCTCACAGGAGTGTAAGGACTGGGAACCAAGATTGTGCCCTAAAGTCGCCTTTGATCAGGTAACGCATTAATAATCAATTAAAACCAATGCCAGCCACATATTACTAAAACTCAGTAACTTGACACTGTAGATGCTCCAAAAAATGAAAGTGCGTGAGCCCTAAGCCACTCACCTCCACGATGCTCCCACAGCCCCCGAGAGGCGCTTTTAATCACAAAGGGCTGAGCACCGGGCCGGCTGGGACTCCACAGCCACCCATGGAAAGATCGAAGGCTGGACCGGGTTTTGGGTGCCCAGCAAGTCCGGACTGATGGTGACGATCACCCCACTGTCGGTGCACTGAGCGGTTACGGTCTGTGGAGCGCCAATCTCGGCTCAACAATTGCAAGACTGCGGGCTTCGCTGCTTGGTGAAAACCTTCTGTCCTTGAACGGGGCGAGCAAAAGCATCGTAGAAGATAAAGAGCACAACCTACTAATATCTGACCCTTGTCTTTACACACATTTTTCAATAGAAATGGAGGAAAAACAACAAAACAAAGTAAAGTTTGAAGCGTCGCAATCTTTATATACAGAATGAAGGCGTTCGCAGATTAAAGTTAATAACACGTGCGGAGAAAAAGATTGCCAATCAGTCACCAATCGTGCTTGAAATAAACAATAAGCGTGAAATACTGAGGTGAATTAGTCAGAAAAGATAATAAAATTAGAATCACAAATTACACTGAAAAAGTATAAAATTGACGTTGTTCATTCAATGTAAAATTTGTTTTCGAGCAACTTAAAATTAGTCCATTTAGTACTGTAGCTCGAAATATTTGGTTTTAGATCTCAATCAACGTAAAAAATAGTTTGTATTAAAGTAATTGTGTTGAAGGAACAAACATAAAAATCCATTTCAGTTAACTAATTTTTTTAAGTAGCTTTTTGATTGACCCTCCCATCTTAGCTGTGGGGAGGAGCTTTTGATATTCTTCTTCCGTTCGAACTTTCCAGAGTGCTGGCTCTGCAACCCCCGGAAATTTAAAGAAAACACTTTCCGACGGGAGTGGACATTGTTGTACGGTTTGTCATTTACAGTAGCGGAATTTTATAACGGAGGATTTCGGGTAAGTAAAGCTGTTTTCAATTTTTCATTTTAGTATCAGAATTGTCGCATTAAAACTTTATTTGCTTGAAGCTGTGAAACATTTAATGATCTCGATACGTCACAAGTCACTCTACGATTGTATCGAAACTAGGGACCCTTTGTTTCAGTAATTGAGTTAAAAAAGTTTTACGGTTTGAGAGTTTTAGAGCGCCAGGCGGTGTTCTGGCGAGAACCGGGGGGACGGGGAGAGAGGAAGAAGCGGGGAGTTGGGAAAAGAGGTGGTTAGGGAGGGAGGAGAAAGGCAAACGAGCGGGTATCCGGGCGAAGAGGCACGGATACTTTGGGATAGCACTCCAGGTGCCCAAAGGAAAGCCTGGTAGCTCGGAAGGAGGAAAAAAAACAAGTTTTACCATTTTGGATGGACTAGCTCCATTTAGTTTGCCGTGAGCCTGCTTGCAGGGCAACTCCATCATTCTTTCCACAGCGTGGAAGTGCTGTGTTTGGACAGTGGACATTAGTTTTCACTTCACTTATTTGTGAGTACTGTGCCCTTTTATTTTGGGCCCTCGTTAGGTGAACGGGCATTAATTTTTTTTTTGGCACCACGTTCCCGAGCTTCCGATCAGGCCTGCAACGGGGGGAGTTTGAGTAAATATTATTTTTATTTTGGTGGCTGCTGGTTTGGTGTGTGTGGTGTGTGTGTGTGTGTGTGTGCTGTTTGTCTCTAAATTGTTAAGTTGACGGAGGTTTTACTAATTTAGGTTTGCTCATATTATAGATTGTGAATAAACAACCCAGGTTTGGGAGGATGTTGTTGAGATGGCACACTTTTCAGGTGGATGAGGGCTGTTTTCTGCTCATATAAATTTATACTGCCCTTCAGTAATATTGGCACTCTTGGTGCAAAAAACCAAAATAGGGTAAAACAAGTATTTATCATCTTCATCTTTCATGCACTCTCTCTTATCAAGAGAGTTTATTGATAACAACATTTCCCTCTACAGTGAGATTCATCTTTCAATTTGACAGATACCTACTCAGCTACTGGAAATGATGAGGAGGCAAGGGTGGATCCATTGGGAAGGACCAACACCATCCTCAAGGTTCTAAAACAGGTACAGTATTTTGTTGGTCTTGTCTTATTACAGCAACTTACTTAACTTTGTTTCTTTAATACAGGAAGCAGTAAAAATGATTTTTACAGTATTTTATGTTAAATGAGGAGTAGCTTTAATTTTCCAACAGTATAAATTTTTCCCTATACTGCTATTGCTAGCATTTCTAAAAAAACAGTTGGAATGCTAAAAATTAGGTAGAAAAATGATATGCTAATGCTCACACAAGAACTACAAAGTGCTGTGCAGAATGACCGTGAGAAAACTTCTCTCTTGGGCACAGGTTCTTCTGGTGCATCTCCAGTCTCCCTTTCTTTATCCTCCATCTTGACTTCTGTTTTTTAATCGTTGTAGCAGTGGAGCCTTTTGCTGTTAAAAATACTGACTTGGTTACCCAGCGTTGTGTTCTGCATGCCTTTATAAGCTTTTATAAACATTCCAACTGGATCTCTACTGTACTGTGAGTACTTTTAGCTGCAAGCAATAACCTGCAATTTCTGCCTATTGAAGCATTACAGCTGTTGTTTCAGGTTTACTGCAGTATTGAGCTATATGGAAAATTCATACTGTACAGGAAATTAAAACCGTATACAGAATGAAAAGGGTATACCACCTAGTATTTTGACAGTACTTTTTTTTGATAACCTTCAACCCCAACAAAGAATTATTTGTTGTGTTTACAGTACTGTAATCTGCCTCCAAAATAACATTTTGAGTTTTACAGGATGGGACATCAATATTGAGAGATTGTATCCTGAAATCGCCATTGTCTACCTGGGAGAGAAGACTGAGAATCTAATCCGAGAATTCTGAGTAAAGTTATTGTATTTATAATATCACATGATTAATGCGTTTTTTTTTCACATTTTGATTTTTTTTTTGTATTTCAAATGCCAATTAATAAAGTTGTGATTTTACAAACCAAGATAATTGTGAACATAAACAATTGCCAAATTGTGTGTTTATAATAAGACAAGTATCATATAAAATATATAATGTTGCTACCCTATATAATAATATGCGGCTTTGAAAACCACCTGTGATTCAAACGTATTGACATTATTGTAACCAATGAGGTGTTGGACAGAGGAGTTAAGAAGGCACCAGATGTCCAAAGCTTGACAGTATCTGGTGATGTTTGTCGTCTTACTTTTCATCACAGATTAATTGTGCTTCAATTTTGTTGTAGTACCTTCATTTGATTGAACAACACTGATGCTACGACTTTAAAACAAAATGGAATTATCTGCATCATTATACTAACCAGATGGTTTTAGATGGGGGTTTCTTACAGGTTTCACAAGAGATGGAAGCATCCGTGATCTTCAGCATGCAACCATGGCCATCACTGTCTTTAGAGAAGATGAAGATCTTTCTTATCCACCCAAAGACATAGAGGTCATCATCAAAGGAGTTAAGGCCCTCCGTGGTTGCCTACAGTTACAATGGCCTTCATCATGTTGTTAGGGCTCACCCTAAGCACTCAACCTCCAGTACAAGGACTTTAAATTCACTTTTGGGTTGCTCAAAAATCCTGATGGGCCCCAACAAAACAAATGGCTGCAAGAGTCCAAAAACTACATTCTCACTACAGAGTGCATCGACCATTTCACAGTCTGTATGTAAATATTAAAATTGTTAATTTATAGTTTTGAGTGAATTTTTTATTATATATATTCAAAGCGGCCCAATGTTTCTAAAGTAATTCAAAATACTTTATCATTGTCTTGCATTTCATTTCATAAGGTGTTGATAGAAGGCCAAGTTGATTACCCTCTGTGAAGGTGATTTTGTGACCACTATGTGTTCAGTTGTTAGCGACATATCATGCATAAGAATTGATTGATATTTTTTAAAGGTTAATTTTTTCATATTCCAGTTTGCACTGCTAAGTGTTTTTCTGTTCAGATATGCAAAAAGTACATTTTTTTCATTTATTATGACATATTTGAAATTTACGCACAGTGCTATGTTTTTCTGTTCAGATATGCAGTGCTATTTTGTATATGTGATATTTGTAGAAAGGGGTTTTTTGTTGTAGATTAAAGATTTACACTGAAAATGTTTGTATTTGCCATAGTTTCCAATAAATGCAAAAAAAAATTATTGTAATGAGTTTGTGTTGATGATGTTTCTAATGGGGTAAAAACAGGTTATGACAAATTAACCATTTTAAATTGTGACAACTTAAAAAAAAAGATTTACTTCATTAAAAAACAAGTGAATTGAAACCCAATCATTCTAAATGATTTGTTTCCCAACTTAAAAATTGTGGGTTCAATAAGATTAAAAGAATTATGTTGGTTCAGATTGAAAATTTTAAGTGTGAATCATTACCTTAATTATTTAAGTTGAATGAGGTTATACTTTTCAGTGTAAAACAAACGCCACAGCAACCTTCATCTCAAGCAGTAATTATGTTTTTCTCGTTAGGCCAGCAATCGGTTTTAAACTTTATTGTAATTAAAGTCAAAATTACTTGCTTTATAAACCAAGAACAAAGACTACTAAATTTAAAATGTTAAGGGTGACTGATGTCTTTCATTTTGGGAGATTTGAGGGTCCGTGTATACATTGCAAACTAACAAAAGTAGACTTGAAAAAGATTGCCCAAATTTAATAAATTTAACGAGTGTATTTCTTTGTGGATATGAACGAGCGCCGAAGCCTTGAAAAATATTTATGTAGCTTTGCTTTGATCTAATTTTGTTTATGGATTAAGGTTTTGCATGAAATTCAGTTTTAAATGTTTGGGGTTATGCAGATACAAGTGCTAGGATCTGTTGGGGGTAAAATCAAATCATCTCCAATATCACCTTACAAAGGAGACAAGACAATCATCCTTACATTTTGATTGAATTTATGTTGTTTTGGGATAAGCATAACAGGTCATGAAGTAAATCACATTAAAAAAATCGTCAGTGGTCTCCCCTAGACTTCCTCGTATACTCAAATATGGGGATGGATATTTGAAGTAAACCGCTAGACAATGATTATATTTTTACATTATGCAATTCATGCACGTGCATGTCCCAACAGCCCCCCCCTCAACCCCTACAAGAATTTCACAAATTTTTATATGCAAAACAATGAAACATCACCTTCCATTCAATGTTTTGTTAAAGGACAATCGCAAAGCACGGGAAAAAGACGAATTTCAGGGAATGAGGGAGGTAAGGAAAACGTACTTTAGTGGCTTAAGCGGGGTATAAGGCAAGAAAAGGATAATGATGAAGTGATGCAGCGTGGGGAGACACTGAAAGTTCAAGTTTAGAAAGCCGTGGTCAAGAAAAAGGAAGTAATCAGATATATAAAAGTCAACGTGAAACGTAAATCGCAGCCTACCGTCCATCCCTTTTTTTTCCTTTTTCATACAATATTACAAATATCGACTTCATCCCTCACCCCGAGGACGCGACTCCATGCGGTGATGGTGCTGCTGTACCCAGCATATCTTAGACCCTGGGCGCAAGAACCTCTGCTCAGAAACCGCTGGCATCTCCAGCTGAGTGCTGACGGAAGCTGTTCTGCTGATAACATGTTATTTTATTACAAAGACGTTGTTATAGGATGTTAGACCATCCGTCTTAGTTACATGGAGAGGGACATACGCCCATCCAAGTGCGGGAGAGACATTGAGACTTCAAATAAAAGCCGCCCAACGTCAGGCTGACGGAAACGTCGACGTTCGCACCCGCAAGGATCGAGTGTGTGTCCCCTTCATCGACTATGGAGGTAAAGCAAAAAAGAAGTGGAGGAATGAAAGAACTGCTTGGGTTTGGCGATGATTGGGAAATGCTTGTTACATAACATTTAAATATACTGTATAATTTTATAGTTTTATTGTTCTGACATGTGGCAGATGCTTAAATTAGTTTTGATTCAGTTTGTACACATGTAGCGTATATTTCTGCAAAACTGCAGGGTGTATAATTTCTTTTCCAATATTATATTTTATGTTATTCTATAGGCATGGTGTCGCAGCTGCCTCGCGGTTAGGAGACACGGGGGTTTTCTTCCGGGGCCTCCCTTGTGGAATTTGCATGTTCTCCGTGTCTGCGTGGGTTTCTTCCGGCGCCTGGTTTCCCACAGTCCAAAGACATGCAGGAGTGGATTGCGATTCTAAATTGGCCCTAGTGTGTGTCCTGTGGTGGGTTGGCACCCTGCTCAGGATTGGTTCCCGCAGACCCCTTTACCCTGTGGTTCGGGTTCAGGGGTTGGAAAATGGATGGAAAGATGATTGTTGTCATTCAGACACAATTGAAGACACACAAGTTAATCATGTTGAACCATCAGAGAAAAAAAAAAGATATATAAAAAAGGGAAAGGTTTATTAGAGTTTAATAATAGATACTGACAATTGATGACTTTAAAAGGAGGGTCAAAGAAATTGCATGTTGGAAAAACCCCAGTCATAAAGTCATGCACCCAAACTGGGAACTTATGAAATATCCATTCAGCTGCAAAAAATGTGGTAAAGAAGTTAAAAATTAAAAAAATAAAAGAAGAAGAGATTTTAAGACAAATTGGAATTGAACTGATAATTCCAGTCAACAAACAGCTGCAGGTCAATTAGCTATAAACTGCAAACTGAATTGGATCAATGATACGCAGAAAAGCAAAAGGAGCGTATGCGATTTAGGAGAAGATGGATAGAAGAAGATAAAAAGAAACTCAAAATATTTTTATAATTTGAGAAAAAATAATGGAGAATATCCATCCATCCATCCATTTTCTACCGCTGAATCAATCAGGTCAGGTCTGCTGGGGCCAATCCCAGCCAACACAGGGCACAAGGCAGGAACTAATCCGGCAGGGTGCCAACCCACCGCCAGGACACACACAAACACACCAAGCACACATAGGCCAATTTAGAATCGCCAATCCACCTAACCTGCATGTCTTTGGATTGTGGGGGGAAACCCAGCGAGAGACGGGGGGAACATGCAAACTCCTTGCCGATGGACCCAGGAAGTGAACCCAGGTCTCCTATAAGTACCCACTGCACCACCGGGGACACCGGGTTTTCAAATACAGGATAGGGGAAAATTTAAAAAAGTTTGCAGTTAGCATGATACAGCACTTTAAGGAATCAAACAGAAACTGAAAAAACAATTGAAGGTTTAAAGTTATTTTCTACTGTATCTGTCTTTCTTTAAACATCAGTAAGTCTGAATTAAAAGCTCCGAGGAAAATGATAAACTAGTATTTGTACTTTGTAAACATATAATCAATACCTTGGTTTAAAAAATTTCTAAATTCAATGTCTAAATGTTTCCATTAAAACAACGTTGGGAGAGACTTGATTCTTGGTTGCTGTTTAAGGCAAGTAGACTATGGCAGGCTGTCAGCAGGATGCCATGTTTATAGTTTACTGAATGGAAAAGGAAGCTGCCATCGTCTCAGTGCTGATAAAGGAAGGAACTGAAAAGGCAAAGCAGACATGCGGGTCTGGGAAAAGGATGTTTCCTACTGACAATTGTATGTGTTTTTTCTGACCGTGCTTTTCTTATAACTTGGTAAGGCTTGTTGTGTCCTCTGTATATGATAAGTAATCTACTTTGTGTATAATAAAATTCTCAACTAGCAGAAATGGGGTGCATTTTTTTATGGTATGTTTTGTGCCTCTTGTTACTGTGTCCGAAGGAGTGTCCCTCTTTGAAGAGAATAAATGGCTTCCTGCCTGCTCTCTCTTAGAGGTTTTGGGTACACAGGGTGACAGTCATTCCTAAAGACATGTTGTCTATCATTACATTTCTCTCCCAAATGTTTCCACACAATATCCCTTCCCTTCCTCAGATTGATCTTTGCTGCTCTTCTCGCCCCACCTGTGCTTTTCTATCTGTTTTGTCGAGCCAATAAGCTGCAAAGACATTTTTAACTTTTTGCTGGAAGTCTGATGTTTCCGCCTTCTTTGCATCTTGGCAAGTTTAATTTTTCAACCATCCTAGGAGTTTCAGCGACGGTGATCAGGGTCATCCACTTCATACAGTATACTACAAAAATGGCGAGCTGTAGAGATTCAGGTGGTTTTTTCTGTCCCTCTTCTCTTCCGCTTTTCACTCCTTTGGGGAGAGTCTGACATTTTCGCTGTGTTTTCCTCCTATGTTGTAACCTTTTTAAAAAACAAATTTTGGGTGGGTGGAGTTAAATTTTACTGTTCTACTGCATTTATAATTGTTTGCTTTTGACTGTTTATTTTTATAAAACTGTTGGTTCCATTATTTTTTCTCATGAATGAAGAATGCCCACTGGAGTCTAACGGGAGACCTCCAGAGCTCCGCCCATTGAAAAGGCTGTCCTTGTATTATTTGTTAGTGATGTTATGTTATACTCCTGTATACACTATGATTAATTGTAGGGGGTTTGGGGGGGATTATCTGACTCAAATAAAGACAGCTGTAGAGTAAACCAAGTGAGTGTAAATGCAATCCAATTGGCTGTTTAGTGGAGCTCTTTGGGAAACATAGAGTTCTGAAGGTCTGGGAGCAAGAACCATCTCCAAAATGACAAAAATACGTGAGACCTCCAAACCAGAACCAAGAGGCAGGCCAAATCCCACTACCAAACAGAGAGGGCCACCCCAGGCAGCCTGACTGACTACCCACCAGCTGGATGGGGGCCCTATATTTGTCCAAGGTTGAGGCTCCAAAAATCATACAAAATGGTAAAGACCTACAAAGATATTCAAAATGCCACACAAGTAGGGGATTCCCTCAACCCTAGTGTGTAAGAATGGGGGAAAATATATAATCTTTAAAAGAAACCCATCCATTATCCAACCCACTGTATCCCAACTACAGGGTCACAGTGGTTTTCTGGGCAATCCCAGCCAGCAAAGGGCACAAAGGGAGGAAACCAACCCAGGCTGGTGCCAGCTCTATTAGGGAAAGGGAGGCCCAAGACACACACACACACATCAGGGCCAATTTAAATTGCCAATACATGTAACCTGCATGTCTTTGGACTGTGGGAGGAAACTGAGCACCCAGAGGAAACCCAGAGACACGGGAGAACATGCAACTCCATGCAGGGGGGACCCGGAAGTGAATCCTGGTCTCCCAAATGCAAGGCAGAAGTGCCACCTTTAAAAAAAGAATTGATAAATGGAACAATAACAAAATAGTCAAAAATATAACTAGCCAAAAAGATTTGATTAAAAAAGCAATCATTTGTGGCCAAGTCCCAGTACAATATCCAAAGAAAGGCAAATTTCAATAAAAGGACCTGTACCGATTGCTAGACAAGGGACCGAGCTGGGAAAGAGTGCGCAGCTTAGGTGATAAATGATAAAGATGGAAACATACTGACAAGGTCGGAGAGTGTGTTGAGCCGAAGAAAGAATACTTTGAGATGCTGATGAAGAAAAACCAGAGAGAGAGAGAGGTGGTTGCATGTTGTGAGATAGTGAATCAGGAAGTGCAATGGATAAGAAAAGAGGAAGTAAGGACAGCTATGAAGAGGATGAAGAATGAAAAAACCGTTGGTCCAGATGACATACCATGGAAGATAGGTATTTTGGAAAGATGGTAGGGGGCATTTTTTAAACCCGATTGTTTAATGGAATCTTGGGAAAATGAGAGGATGCCTGAGGAGTGGACAAGTAGTGTACTGGTGCAGATATTTAAGAATAAGGGGGTGCAGGACCAGTAACACAGGTTTAAAATTAGAGCCACAGCATGAAGTTAAGGGAAAGAGTAGTGGAAGATAGGTTAAGTAGTGAGGTGATGATTAGTGAGCAGCAGTATGGTTTCATCAAGAAAGAAGACCACAGATAGGTTTGCTCTGAGGATAGTGGAGAAGTTGAGAAGGCCAGAATTAGTTGCATTGCATCTTTGTGGACCTGGGGAAAGCAAAGACAGGGTGACAGGGGGAGCTGTGGGATTGTGTGAGGGGAAATCGGAGTGGCAGTGAAGCACGAAAGTTGTACAGATGTACGAGGGGAAATGTGACTGTGATGTCTGCGGTAGGAGGAGGGTGCATTCAGTGTGGAAGACATCAGGGGTCAGCTCTAAGCCCCTTATTTGCAATGGTGGACAGGTTGACAGACAGATTAGACAGTTGTCCCCGTGGGGCCCATGTTTGCCAAGGACATTGTGAGCTGTAGCAATAGTAGGGGGCGGTTAAGGAGATGGGAGGTGGGATATGCTTAGAGAGGAAATGAAGTGAAGGTCATGTGAGTGAGGTCAGTGGAATGGTAGGATACAGGAGTAGAGATAGCAAAGGAGGAGGAGTTTAAATACTTGGTTATGAACAGTACAGAGAATGGGAGTGTGGAAGAGGGGGGAAAATGAAAGGAGTGATTTGTGACAGACTGGTAACAAGAGTAAAGAAGGTTTACAGGATGGTAGTGGGGACCAGCTGTTATATGGGTTGGAGACAGAGGCACTGACCAGAAAGCTGGAGGTAGCAGAGTTTAAAGATGCAGCATTTGCTTTGGGCATGACAAGGATAAACTGGAATAGAAAATGGACATTAGACAGTAAAGGCTCAATTGTGTTAATTTGGACATGCTGAGGAGGATGCCAATAGGTTTATGGACATGTGAGAGAGAGAGAGAGAGAGAGAGATGGTCAAAAGAAAAGATGCAGAGGACTGAGATATGGAAGGTCTGCTGTCACCCTAACCGAGCATCCAAAAGACACTAGTAGTTGCAGTGCAACACTCATTCAGGTCACTTACCCAGTGGATGCCAATATTAAAGCTGTAATTAAAATATTTGGCAAGTTTAGTTAATCTGCGTAACTTCTGAAGGCAGACTGACAATTTGTTAGGGTACCAATTTCAATTAAAGATGGAATAAAAAACCTCCAGCCACTGGGAGACCCCACACCAAGATAACCAGCACCAGCTTAGAAATATCTAATGGCTGATCAGATGGTTGCTCTAGACTATGACCCATGAAAGTCTTCCCACCAGGTTTAACCCTTTGTTCGAGGCTAAGACCAGTAATGGAAACTTCACTTGGCAGCAAAGGAGATTGGGAGATGGACAATATATCCAGTTGCAAGTGAATTTAAAGACTAGGCAAGCCATGTCTGAAGACCCTGGATTACAGCATATAATGCCCAGATATTCCCTCCCTTTAGAAGAGTCAGCAAGATAATAAGTTTCCAATAGGGCACATAGACCCCTTTAAAAAATTCAAGACAAAAGTTGCAATCATTAAAATTTATTGCTTGTGTTATCAGTTCCATTTGCTTTTCTGAAGACAAAGAATAGTACAGCAACAAGGAGACACCCAGGACCCCCAAACGCTCCAAGGATGGAAGCTGGAATTGGGATCCTGCATGGAGAAAAAGTAAATTAGGAAAGAAATCTAAACCCCATTTAAAGGACTGCTATTTAACTTGACATAGCAAGAGCTTAACACGGCTTGCATGTAGACCTAAGTTACCTGAAGTTTTATCTTGTGCTGACAGGGCCTGTGATAAAGACAAAGGAGAGACCTGCTCCAAATAGATGGGTCCCACAGAAATGGTCTTCTCCATCCAGCTGGGACACTCACTTCACCTGGAAAACAAATGTAGTTTGTGTACCCAAAAGGCTGGACACTGCAGAAGTCTGCTGTAAAGGTCATTTACTTGCTCTCCTGGGTCTGTATCTGGGGTCCAGAGCCTCCTGAAGGGGGGGGGGTTGGCACAGCTTGGTCACAGCAGCACAGACAGCATTGTTCCATCCACTGAGCTCCACCTGAAAGCACAGCCACCAATCACAACCTGCTCCCATCATTTGAACAGATGCACCTCACCCCTCCCAGTCATTTACTGGCTCAGTGCAGAGTTGTATGAACAATCCTTATTCAAAGGATCAACATCAGCAGACACCAAGGTCACCTTCAGATGGCAGGTAGAAGATCTGAAAAGTAGACATGCAAGAAAATACAGTCACACCTGGGCTTCAATGAATTCCACCAAATGGACAGGAGGAAAGGACTTACTGAACTAGTAGTCAGGCCATAAAACCCAAAGGCATCCAGCTGGAACTGTCATTACAGACTGGGCAACTCGGGGGGACACGAAATGGGAATTGGAGCCTGTCGTTGGCTGTCCAAGAACACCTGATACACAAGAGGGACTATAGCATTGCATTTCCAGACCAAGATCTAGTCAGACATTGCCCCACCCACCCATGATTCCCAATGAAGGTGTAGGCTGGGGCAGATGCATTGACCCAGGAGTGGCCACACAGCTGTCCACAAAGACACGGAGAGGCCTGGTTCGTGCTGTCCACAGATCCCTTGAAGGTTAATGAGGGTCTCCTAGGAAGAAGGTTTTGGATGCACTCGCCCACTCCAGTCACTGCAGACAGGAATGTTAAAAGTGTTCAGGTCACATTATGCAAATGGAAAGTATGATTTAAATGTGTACACCTACTGCTCATTATAACAAGCGAGAAGCCCAGAATATCCTCCAGCAGATATCGGAGGTGTAGGGAACCAGTGGGGTTTAAGGATTGCTGCTGACATTGTGGAGCCTGTGGTGGAGAAAAGTTCAAATTTGGGATGCAGATGGCACAGATTTGAAGCAGGACAGACTTGTGCCTCAGTCAACTTGAACTGGGCATAGAGTATAGCAAGATGCAAAGGGTACAAGTGGAGTTGGTCCCATATATGTTGTCATCTCTACCTGTTGTAGTGGCATTCAATCTGCACCACAGCTGGATTTGTTCTTCAATGGAAGACCATCTATTGCAGAGATTGTAGTCCAGAGTGAAGCTGTATACTATCTCAGCACTCTGTTTTTGCAGCTATTGAGGTAACAATTTGTTGGCTTGTCTCTTTAGATGCAGAGTATGTCTAAATCCAAGGAATCTTTGGATAAATCATCTCGGGGAAAAAAGCAGCAGACTTCCTCCGCCAATTGAAGCAAAACCATACACGGGATTTTCTACATTACTTGTATGTCAATCCATTTATAATTTGCACAAATTTTTGACAATGTTGGATTGCAGAACTCTAAAACCTAAAGTTCCACTGCTAGATATTGTAGGGTGGTTTCTTTCGGATGAGTCATCCTCTAAAGCTGAAACTAATGCCATCAAAGAATGCTTTTAAAATGAATAAAGACAAGCAGCCATCCATGAATTAGACCTGGCTTTGACATTTATACTAATCTACATTTCAAAATGCAAATTAGTACATGGAAATTCTGGACCAACATTTGTCACTTTGTCTTGTCTTTAAATGATCTCAAAAAGGATCCATTTCTCAATCTCTGGGCACCATATGAAGTTCTGCACAGAAACTAAAGTTTACCAACTTGCAGATTTTACAACGAAACATTACAGCAATGCAATGTTGACAAATACCCCGCCCCTCAAATGCCTACTGTCCAGCAGGTACTAGCCCTACAAACAAATATGAATAATTTTTAGGTAACCTTCACAGGACGGGACTATCAGAAACCTTTCATAAAACTTGTCCATAAGAGAACAAGGAGTCAAATAGCTGGCCAAAGATCATGCAAGGGTTTGGCCGGCAGTTTAATCATTAAGGATGCTCAGGGAAGCCTTAGATTTTGCATTTCCCTATCCCACAACAGGACTTTTATAACACCTGGCCAAGTAACCACTTGGCCGTTTAGCTAATGAGGCATTGCACATCCACTCAACCAGGAATAAAATTCAGTCCACATTAAAACACTGAAGCAGCTGTAAAGTTTGTTGCTGGACCGCCGTTCAGAAACGTTTAAATTGTCTCGGCCTCCATGCTCCTGAACCCTGCAAGCACAGGTGCCCACACCGATTGGGGCACATAACGCAGGCCTCAACTCCTTCATCCGCACCAGCGCCTATACGGGCAGGCAGTCCGCATGAAGCTCCGCGCCTCACTGGAAACCAAGATTGTTAATGCGTACCTGAACAAAGGCGACTCTAGGACCAGAACACTAACAAAACCAAGGCCAAAAACCCCTAAAGCATTCAGTAACTTAGCACTGTATATGTCAGTAAAAATGAAAGTGCGAGCGCACTGAAGCCACTCACCTCCACGGTGCTCCCACAGCCCTGCAGAGGCGCTTCAATCACAGGGCTGAGCACCGGCCTGCTGGTGACTCCACATCCACCCATGGAAAGATCAGAAGGCTGACCGCTTTGGATGCCCAGCAAGTCCGGACTGATGGTGACGATCACCCCCTGTCGGTGCATGGGGCGGTTACGGTCTGCGGAGCGCCAAAATTTTCGGCTCAACATATGTGAAGACCGCGGGGTTCTGCTGCGTTGTGAAAACCTTCCGTCCTTTGAAACGGGGCTGAGCAAAAGCATCGTAGAAGATAAAGAACAGCAACACTACTAATATCTGACCCCTTTTCTTTACACACATTTTGAAACTACAAATGGAGGAAAAAAAACAAAAAAAAGTGAAGATTACGCAGCGCAGTCTTTATATACACGAATGAAGGCATTCGGCTGATTAAAGTTCATAACACGTGCGGAGAAAAAAGATCGCCAATCAGTCACCAATCGCCTGAAATAAACAATAGCTGAAATACTGAGGTGAGATGTCAGAAAAGATAAATTAGAATCACAATTAAAACAAACTCCACAGCGAACCTTCATCTCAAGCAGTAACTTGACAGTTCTTGTGAAGAACGGAGGCAAACAATTCGGATTTTAAACTTTATTGTAATTAAAGCCAAAATTAATTGCTTTGGGAAAAGAAGAACAAAGACTACTAAATTCTAAATGTTAAGGTGATTGATGTCTTGAAGGAATTTCAGTTTGGGGATTTGAGGGTCCGTGGGGGATACATTGCAAACTAACATGGTAGACTTGAAATAATTACCAATTTAATAAATTTAACTTAGTGAAGTGTCTTTGTGGATATGGACGGGAGCTGAAGTCTTGATTAAATATATATGTAGCTTTGCTTTGATCTAATTTGTTTTTGGATTAAAGTTTTTCATGAAATTCATTTTTTAAAAGTTTTTGGGGGTTTTGGTCAAGTGCTAGGGGTCTGTTGTGGTAAAATCAAATCATCTCCAATATCAGCCTTACAAAGGAGACAAGACAATCATCCACATTTTATTGAATTTATGTTGTAATGGATAACATAACAGGGCATGAAGTAAATCACATTATAAAAATCGCAGTGGTCTCCCAGACTTCGTATACCAAATATGGGGATGGATATTTGAAAAAACCGCTAGACAATGATTATTTTACATTATGCACATTCATGCACGTGCATGTGCCACAGCCCCACCTCAACCCTACAAGAATTTACAAATTTTTATATGCAAAAACAATGTAAAATCACCCTTCCCTTCAATTTTTTCTAAAGGACAATGGCAAAAGCACGTGGAAAAAAAAAAGACAAATTTCAGGGAATGCAAAGTGGAGGTCGGGAAAACGTTTTTCAATAGCGTGCTTAAGGGTATAAGCAAGAAAAGGATAATGATGAAGTGATGCAGGTGGCGAGACACTAAAGTTCAAGTTTAGAAAGTCGCATTCAAATAAAAAGGAAGAATCAGATATATAAAAGTCAACTTAAAAAATTAAATCGCAGCCTACCGTCATCCCGTTTTTCCTTTCATACAATATACAAATATTGATTTCATCCCCACCCCGGAGGACGACCAGGGGTGATGGTTGCTGTACCCAGCATATTTTGGGACGCTGGCCCTGCACAGAACCTCTGCTCAGAAACCGCTGGCCATCATCTGGCGGGAGTGCTGACGGGCTGTTCTGCTGAAAACATGTTATTTTATTACAAAGACGTCGTATAGGATGTTAGCCGCCTAACGCAGAGTGACGGAAACGCCGACTGTTCGACGAAAGGCCCCCGGAGTGTGTCGCCTTCATCAACTGTGTGGGAGGTAAAGCAAAATGAAGTGGGGAAAGAAATAACTGCTTGATTCAGATTGATTGGGAAATGCTTTTTACCTACACTTTAAATACACTGTATAATTATAGTTTTATTGTTATTGACATGAAAGCAGATGCTTAAATTAGTTTTGTTTCCCAGTTTGTACATATGTAGGATATTTCTGCATATCTGCAGCTGTATATGTCTTTCCAAATTTTATATGTATGTAATCTATAGGCAGGGGTGGCCAGTAGTGGGGGATGCTGCCTCGAAATTAGAGACACAGGTTCACCTCCCGGTCCCCCGGTGAGTCTGAATGTTCTCCCATGTCTGGTTCTCCCCCAGTCCAAAGACATGCGGTTAGGTCAAATTGTCCTTTTGGTGTCCCCGGGTGGCTGGTGCCTGCCCGGGGTTTGTTTTGGTTTATTGGCTCAAGCAGACCCTGGACCCTGTACTTGGATATAGCTGGTTGGTAAATGACTGACTTTCTTTAGGAATTAGGGCCTAGTTAATATTTTTCTGGTTTTATTTGAAGAAAATATTTTCTTTTTTCCCAATATTTTTTTTTTTTATCACATTAGCTCTATTAATGTCAGGATATTCGCTTTTCAACAAAACAGAAAAGCTTGTTTTTTTTGTTGTAAGAAATTTAATGCTAACATTTGTGTGTGTGTGTGTGTTTTTTCAGATTTTCAGTTTGTATGAAGCAGTTATGATGTTTCGTTGTTGTTTGAGCAACATTCTGCAGGTCTTGCAATATTAAAAGGTTCATTTAAAGGTAAAATTATTAGTTAATAAAATTAATAATTTCGTAGATGAATAATAAATGTGGTGGATATGAAGGAAAACTTGCTTATTTGGAAATATTTATGCCTAAAATATTACAGTTTTTTCAATTGCTTAGACACTAAAATTAAAAAACTTTCTCACATTAACAAACCTTATCAAGGAGCAAAAACCGCCTAGTTTTTTGACAACTGTAAGCACTTTTTCAGCTTCACACTTTTGCAAACATAACCACAGTGATTTGCAAAACACTAAACACAATTAACATACATTGCACACAAAATCATCAGGAAGTCACTTCCTTGCAATACCAAAGCACTGACTGTCAAATTACCGCACCACCAACCAACTGGTTCAACACAAGTCATGGTGTGCAAACACTTTTGCTTAATTGTAGACACAACAATCAGGTGTTTAAGCTCTATAAAAGGCAACAGGAAGTTCACCTGTCTTCAACAAAATGGACAGTGTCGGAAGAAGAGGAAAAGTAGGATGAGAGGGGGGGAAACCTGAGAGAACAAGGTGGGGGGAAGAGGCCAAGGTAGGGGAAGAGGAAGAGGAGAGGAAGACCTAGAGGAGGGTAGGGCATGACAAAGAAGAAGACAACCAAATCTGTGTAACAAATTCGTGCTACAATTGTGGGCCATGTAATAAACCAGGACTAACACTGAGGGAGGCTGGACTGGAGTACAGCTTAACCTAAGAGGGAAAACAGTGGGATCAATAGTTCGGACATTTTCACAAGAGCACAGGTGAGAAACTTCTGTCAACAGAAAATCCATAGCTACCTCGTACTATATCAACCGTTTTGGTATGTATCGTGTTTCATTTTACAGTAAGCTACATGTATTTTGTTTGCCCAACATAGGATTGAACGCGAGAAACCAAGGAGGGGGCCTTATTCACACAGGAGCAAGAAAGAGAGATCATAAACCTCGCTTTGGCCAATAATGCAATCAGACTTCAGAAATTCAAGCCCATATTGTCAATGATCACCAAATTTTCAGTAATGTCCTACAGGTTTTCTGTCAACAATAGGCCGTATCCTTAAAAACATCAAGTTGTGATGAAACAATTGTAAAAAGTGCCATTTGAAAGAAATTGACAGGGTGAAAGCCCCGGGCATGAATATGTGGGGAGTTTTGTTCATTGACTGTAGTATTGTGTACGGGCCCATAACCTTTTAAGTACATGTAATTTTACTGTATAGCAGCCCTCAGTATATTGATAACGAATGTGATTTTTTGCTGTATTTCAGAGAGTGAAGGGAAGAAGTCCCACATGAGTTTATTTTAATTGATGAAGTGGATTTCCGACAAAGGAGAAAAAGGGGGAAGAAAATCCTGGCCACGGGGCTATTGTAAAGTACCGGGGAAACGGGGGTCCCCGCCATTACACAGAAGGGGGTCCCCACCCCCTGCCAACTTGGGTCCCCCAAAACCGACCTTATTCTTACATTTTTTGACCGATTACCAATACACTGTGTGCACAAATTAGGCAAGTGAGTTTTGACCATATCATCATTTTTAATTTTTATATTCCAACTCCAATTATTAACTTGAATGCTTTTGATTTAAGCACGCAGGTGATGTGTTTTTGGAAATGGGGGAGGGTGCCTAAGGAGATCAACACCCTATATCAAGGTGTGCAAAATTTAAAGGCAGCTAGTTTTCCTGGGCAAAATGGGCCAAAAGAGATTTAACTGACTTGAAAAGTCAAAATTGAAAAAAGTCTTTCAGAGGGAGCAGCATTTTTGAATTGTAAGATAGGTGTGTGATAAAGAACCATCAAACATTTTGGCTAGCCAAAGGGCCAAGAAACATGTTGAGAAAAAAAACGAAATTAGCTGCCAAAGTTTTGGGAAAGAATAAACGAAGCTCCGGGAACCCATTACCCTCCAGTATTTTCATTCCAGAGCTGCAACCTACCTGGGGGCCCAGAAGTACAAGGTGTTCAGTGCTCAAAGACATGGCAATGAAGGGGGGCGGGAAACCCCAAACCCACCACTGAAAAAGCATAAGTTGAAACGAAAAACGGGGCCAAGAAATATCTGAAGACAGATTTTTTCAAAGGTTTTATGGCCCGGGAGAGAGTGACTTTGATGGAACAGAAGAAAGGACCTGTGGATCAGTAATGGCACAGAGCCCACCCAAGGGGGAGGTGGGGACGGGTATGAGTTTATTTTAAAGATGAGCTATTTGGGATTTTCTGAAGATGAACTCAAAATCAACTCCCAAACCTACTGCCATTTTTTCAAGACACCTTAAAACGTATAAAAAAAACCCAAATTTTTCACCCCCACCCCAACCCCCCAGCCAGTAAAGGTTTAAAGATAAAGGGAATAATGAAGGGCCCCCCTTCCTACTGACCAAAAACCCTATCAGAACTTTGGGCACTTAAACGCTAATTTACGGGGAGAAAAACAAAAACCCCTTTAAGAGTGTCTGGGAGGCTGTAGCTTGCTCCACAAAAAGCTGATCGCAACAGATCAAGAAACTGACAGACCATGAATGGAAAGGTTTAAAGACTGTTATTGGAAAGAAGGTGGCTATATTGGTCATTGATTGATTGATTTATTTTTGAAATGTCAGAGATGTTTATTTGTAAATTTTGAGGTGTTTGTTTATTATTCTCACTATAACAGATGAAAATAAACAAGTGAGATGGGAAAATTTTCTTTTTTCCTTTTAGTTGCATAATAAATCTGCACCCCAATAGTTGCCTAATTTGCGAAATATGTATTCCCTGATGATGTTCACACTCACATTCGTTGGAAATTAGGTTTCAGGTTTATTAACATTTTGGATTGACTGATAAGCACCGTTTTGTTCCATAGAAAAAATTAATCCTAAAAAATACAACTTGCCTAATAATTGTGCACACAGTGTATTATCACAGCAGAAAAACCAAAGGGACCGGGATGCAATACATTGTCGCCTGGGACAATGTGGCTTTCCACGCCCCAGGTCCAAAACTGGTTTCATCAACACCCACAATTTAAGTTCACTACCTTCCACCATACCCCTTCCAAAACCCCATCAAGAGTTCTTTTCAGCGGGGGTGAAGGTTTATGATCTCCGCCCTATGCCCAAATGGCCTCATTCGCTATGGAGGAAGCATGTGATCAAATTGAAGCAGCATCCATAAAGGGTGGATTGCCACCCAAAAGATTCTTTCCACGTTGCCTTGCAAATGAAAATATAGCCTGTGATGTTGACGAGGCCCTGTGGCCAGATCCAGCTAGGCGAGAGATGGTTAGCTTTTATTTTTATTTTTATTCTGTACTGAACTGGATATGTAATTTGTTACAGTATTATTGTAAGTTTACAGTACAATGGTATGTTTAGTAATACCATATGGAAACTGGAAAATTTTTTGTTACGAGGAATGTTTCGCTCAAATGTTCAGTATTACTGACTTGAGTACATGAAAAGAAATAAATATGTTCCAAGGTGCAGATTGGTCTCTTTGGTTGTGTTTGGTCAATATATTCATGTTCTTTGTCAATATCTCAAAAAGAGAAAAAAATCAAACCAGGACTGTATCATTAGAAAGGTAGAAATGTTAAAGTGTTTCAGATTGAGCACAGAGTGTGTAATTGGTTCAAACAGAATCCACTGTAAGGAACCAGTGTTATAGGGTAACAAAATGGGTTTTTGTAAATGATTGTACAGTTTTGAATTAGGTGTTTCATTTTGCAAAAGATCTAAGATATTCTGCTACTTGTGTGTGTAGATGTGTGAATTGTTTTAGGGTTTGACAAAATGAGCCTTGTTTTAAAATCGAAAGAATCAAAAACTGTAATTAATCAATATAATTATAAGAAGATTATAGAAGAAGTTAAAAAGATGAAGGAAAAGTTTCAGGATAGACAGACTACAAGACACTCCTTCTGACTTGGCGTTGTCAAAAATTTCAGACTTATTGATATAGGGAGAAAAAAAACTTTCAGGAAAAAAAGGAAGCAACATGGTGTATAGCAGGTCTAAATAATCCAGAATTGATTGTTGCTTCATTTCAACACAATTGAAGACCAAGTTAATGTTGAGCCATCAGAGAAAAAAAAATATATATATATATAAAATGGTAAAGGCTTATTAGAATTTTAAATAATAGGATACTGACAAATGATGATTTTTACAAGGAGGGTCAAAGAAATAGATGTTGAAAAAGCCCCAGTCATCAAAGTCATGCAGCCAAAACTGGAAACTTATGAAATATCCATTCAGCTGCAAAATGTGGTAAAGAAGTGCAAAATTATAGAATAAAAGAAGAAGAGATTTTTAAAAACAATTTGGGACTGAACTGTGGTAGACTGGCCCAGAACAGACAGGCAGACACGCTCATTTTACCCACAAACACGCTTATTTACAATATTTACATCTTAAAGTGCACAAAAAACCCCCCAAAGTCCTGGCACACAATGCCTTTCTTCTCTTCTCCAGCTCAGTCCACTCTACCCCACTTGCCTCAATGAAGGGAGGCGGCCCCTTTTATTATCACCCGGTTTGTCCAGGTGGGTTCCGCAATAAACCACGCCCCTGTGTGGCAGAAGTCCCGGCTGCATCCCAGGAAGCACTCAGGGTGCCCCTGTTTTTCCCCCCAGCATTTCCTGGGTGGCGGAAGTGCTGAGGTCCAAGGTCTAAGGCATGGGGCGCTCTGGCGGTGACCATTGGCCCCACAGGGTGGAGCTTCAAAGCCTGTGCCCATGGCCCCCAAAGCAACCAGGGTGGTGGCCCCCACGGATCCAAGGCGGACGATGCCCCTTCGGTCCTTCAGGGCTCCCCGGCACCTCTGAAAACGATAATTCCAGTGTCAATCAAACAGCTGTAGGTAAAATTAGCTATACACTGCAAACCAAATTTGGGATCAATGATAGCAGAAAAGCAAAAAAGGGGCTTTTGTGAGATTTAGGAGAAGATGGTTTGAAGAAGATAAAAAAAAAACTCCCAAAATATTTTTTAGAATTTGGAAAAAAAAATAATGGAGAATATAGATCTGCTAATAAACCTTAAAATAAATGGATGTGTAACACAGTGGTTCTCAATCTGGCGGCAGGAAAACACACACCAAGCACAAACTAGGGACATTCGGACGCCAATCCACCTAACCTGCATGTCTTTTGGGCTGTGGGAGGAAACCCACGAGACACGGGGAGAACATGCAAACTCCTTGCCAGGGTGGACCCAGGAAGTGAACCCAGGTTCCTAAGTGTGAGGCAGCAGCAATATCCACTGTGCCACGTGCCACCGTTTCAAATACAGGATAAGGAAATTAAATGTTTGCAGTTAGCCGATGATACAGCACTTTAAGGAATCAAACAGAAATTGAAAACAATTGAAGGTTTAAAGTTATTTTCACTGTATCTGGTCTTCTTTAAATGAGTCTGAATTAAAAGCCCGAGGAAATGTGATATGTAGTCATTTGTAATTTCCTGTTAAATATATATAATTAATTACCTTGGTATTTAAATTACTAAAGATTCAAATGATCTAAATGTTCTCCCCCGATATACAACGCTTTGAGAAGAGACTTGATTCTTGGTTGCTGTTTTAAGGAAGTAGACCATGGCGGCTGTCAGCAGGATGCCATGTTTAGTTTACTGAGAGGAAAAGGAAGCTGCCATCAGTCTGTCCAGTGCTGATAAAGGAAGGAACTGAAAAAGGCAAAGCAGACATGCAGATCTGGAAATGGATGCTCTGCCACTAGAAATTGTATGTGTTTTGCTGACCGTGGCTTACTTATAACTTGTAAGGCTTGTTGTGTCCCCTGTATATGATGTAAGTAATCACTTTGTGTATAATAAAATTCCCCAACTAGGGAGAAAAATGGGGGCATTTTGTTACGGATGCTGTGTGCCTCTTGTTACTGTGTCCCCGACAGGAGTGCTCCCTTTGAAGAGAATAAATGGCTTCCTGCCTGTTCTCTTTAGAGGTTTTGGGTCCAAAAGGGGGTGACAGTCATTCCACACATGTTGTCATCGCTACATTTTCTCAACTGTTTTTCCCCACTCAATATCCCTTCCCTTCCTCAGATTGATCTCTTGCTGCCCCTTCTCGCTCACCTGTGCTTTTCCATCTGTTTTGTCGACACAATAAGCTGCAAAGAATTTTTAACTTTTTTCTGGAAGTCTGATGTTTCCCTCTTTTGCATCTTGGCAAGTTTAATTTTTCAACCTTTCCCCCTAGGAGTTTCAGCGAGGTGATCAATGGTCATCCACTTCATATGAGTATACTACAAATGGGGAAATTGTAGTGGAGATTCAGGTGGTTTTGCTGTCCCTCTTCTTCCTGCTTCTTCAATCCTGCTTAGTAGAGTCTAATATTTTTGCTGTGTTTTCCTCCTATGTTGTAACCTTTTTAAAAAAGCAAACTTTGTGAGTGGGTGGAGTTTTAGTTTTACTGTTCTTTCCCGTATTTATAATTGTTTGCTTTTGACTGTTTATTTTTTTAAAAATGTTTGGGTTTCCCTTATTTCTTTTTCATGAATGAAGAATGCCCACTGGAGTCTAACGCAGACCTCCAGAGTCCGCCCATTGAAAAGGCTGTCGCTTGCATTATTTGTTAGTGATGTTCTGTTATACTCCCTGTATACACTAATGATTAATTGTGGGTTGGGGATTATCACTCAAATAATGACAGCTGTAGAGAAAAACCCAAATGATGTAAATGTGCAATCCAGTTGGCTGTTTAGTGGAGCTCTGAATCATAGAGTTCCAAGGTCTGCAGCAAGAACCATCTCCAAAAATGACAAAATGCTGTGAGACCTCCAAACCAGAACCAAGAGGAGGCCAAACTCCCCTCCCTAGCTACCCATAGAAGGCTGCTACCCCAGGCAGCCTGACTGACTACTCCACCAGCTGGATGAGGCCTATATTTGTCCAAGGTTGAGGCTCCAAAAGTCATACAATAATGGTAAAGACCTATAAAGATATTCAAAATGCCACACAAGTGAGGGGATTACCATAAACCCCCTAGCATGTGTAAGAATGGGGGAAAAAAAAATATTCTTTAAAAAGAAACCCATCCATTATCCAACCCACTGTATCCCAACTACGGGCACAGTGGTCTGCTGGAGCCAATCCCAGCCAGCAAAGGGCACAAGGAGGAAACCAACCCCGGCAGGGTGCCAGCCCACCACAGGCACAGCAACACACACACACATCGGGGCCAATTTAGAATTGCCAATACATGTAACCTGCATGTTTTTGGGACTGGGGGAGGAAACTGAGCACCCAGAGGAAACCCACGCAGCACGGGGAGAACATGCAAACTCCATGCAGGGAGGACCGGAATTGAACCCCTGGTCTCGGAATCGCAAGGCAGAAGTGCCACCCACTGCCCACCCTTAAAAAAAAGAATTAATCATAAATGGAACAATAAAAAATAGTCAAAAATATAACTAGACAAAAAGATTTGATTAAAAAGCAATCAATGTGCCAAGTCCCAGTACAAAAAACCAAAGACGGGCAAAAATTTCCAGCTAAACCAAAAAACTGAAACAAAGGCAATACTTATAAGACAGAACATTTCAATGAACCACGAGGAACTCTGCTTCCCTTTTGCCTTAAAAGTTAACAATGGGTTTCCTGTGGTGAGCTAATGGTGGTCCTGCTTTGGGTCCACCAAACACACAAGCAGCATCAGAGAACAAAATTAGCTAAAAGAAACTAAATACTTCCCCTGTAATTTTATATAAAGTAATGAAACATTAACCATCCAGCATCAGGCCTCATGTCCGGGCGTACGTCACCTGGATCTGATGAGCAGAAGAAATAACAGAGGAGTTTGTTGTCTGGGGTTTCAAAGCCCACCCTAAAATAAAATAAATATCATTCTTTCAATTTTCATCCTTATATTCCCCACCTTGAACTCTGAATCCTCCATGCACCTTCTCTGTTTTCTTTTTGCAGTCTCCTTCATTTTCTCCTTTAATGCCTTTCCTTTCACCTCCTTCTTCCTTCTGTTTCAGTCCTCTTTGTGCAATATAAGCAGCCAAAATATAGTTTTTAAGAGATGTGTGCAAACCCCAAATGCAACTTAAACCCTTAAGTCAAATCTGCAAGACGCCCCAATATGCTGACCTTGTAACATAATTTAATTGTACAAAAAATAAAACCATTCTTCAGCATTTTATCTTTAAATGTGTAAATTGTTAAAGAATACTATGCTTCAGAATATGGAACATTCACAAAATAGCTGGGGAAAATAGCTTGTTGGGGGTGTGGATTTGACTGAAGTATTGACAACCATAAAGGACACGAGTGTGGATGCCTCCTGTTGAAAAGGGCGTCCCAGCTAACTGCTTGGGAAATTGTTTGGAAAAACAAGGGAAGACTTCCCTAAGGGCTGTGTGAATTTTTTTG
>NW_024382903.1:0-36103 GCF_016835505.1 Polypterus senegalus | reverse complement strand
AGAAAGAACGTCATCTTTTTGTCTTGTCATGGAGCACAGTTTAAATGTTTGACAAAAGGGGTTTTATTTCATGTCGGGAGGGCCTAATAATGTTAACAGTGTGGGAGTTTATAAGGGCTTAAATAAAAAAAATAAATAAAAATATGGTTTCTATTCAGGGAAATTCATTTATCGGCAGAGTTAACGGATTAACCCATAAACGAGGGCATTTATTTCAGAAACTGCGGGGATTTTCATGCACAATCATGTCTAGGGTTTAAGAGAATGGTTTAAAAAGGAAAATATCCGGAGGCATTCTGAAAAAATGGTTTGTTGATGCCAGAGGTCAGAGAAGAATGGCCAAACGGGTTCCCCGATCAAAGGGGGAATTGTAACTCAAATAACCCCCCCCAATACACTGTGTGACAATTATTGGGCAAGATATTTTGACCATATCATCATTTTAATGCGTATATTCCAACCCGTGTATTAACTTGAATGCTTATTGTTTTAAACAGCAGGTGAGGGTATTTGTGAAGAGGAGGGTGTGGCCTAAGGAGATCAACACCCTATATCAAGGGGGTAGAATTATTGGCAGCTAGTTTTCCCCGGGCGGGCCAAAAAGTCAAAAATTGTAAAAGTTTTTCAGAGGGATGCACCTTTTGGAATTGCTAAGATTTTGGGTGTGTGATCACAGAACCATAAAACATTTTGTTAAATATAAAAGGGTCGCAAGAAACGGGGTTGAGAAAAAAAGACGAAATTAGCTAAAGATTTGAGAAGAATCAAACGGAAGCTACAGGAAACCCCATTATCCTCCAGTACTTTCATAATCCAGAGTGCAACCTACCTGGGGCCCAGAAGTACAAGGGTTCAGTGCTCAAAGACATGGCAAAGGAAAGGGAGGGCTGCCAACCACCACTGAACAAGAAACATGTTGAAACCCCAAAAACTGGGCCAAGAAATATCTGGGGAAAATTTTTCAAAGGTTTTATGGAAGAGATGAGAGTGACCCCTTGTGGACCAGATGGGGACCGGGGTCAGTAATAAAGACCCCCACTCCAACGTGGAGGTGGGGGACTGGGGATGAGCTGGGATTTTTTAAAAATGAGCTAGTTGGGCCTTTTGCATTGAAGATGAATCAAAATCAACTCCCAAACCTACTGCCAGTTTTTTAAAACATTTTTTCAAACAGGATACAGGAAAAAGTCCATGATTTTATGCAGGCCAAAGCCCATCACTTTTATCGGTTCTTAATGCGGGCCCGCCAGAAAGGCCTTAAAGATGAAGGAATAATGACATGGCCCCCCTCATCTGACCTAAACCCAATCGGGGAAATTGTGGGCACTTTAAACGCTTAGATTTACGGAGGAGAAAAACAATACACCTTTTGAAGAGTGTCTGGGAGGCTGTAGTCACTGCTCCAAAAAAAGCTGATCGCCAGATCAAGAAACGACAGACCCCATGAATGGAAAGGTTTATGACTGTTATTGGAAAAAAGGGGGTTATATTTCTTGATTGATTGATTTTTTTTTTGAAATGTCAGAGATGTTTATTTGAAAATTTTGAGGTTTTGTTTATTATTCTACTATAACAGATGAAAATAAAAAGTGAGAGGGAAAATTTTTTCTTTTTTCCTTTTAGGATAATAAATCGACACAATGGCCTAATTTGTGTGCACATATGTTTCCCCTGATGATGTTCACACACTTTTCCGGGAAACATTCATTTTTCAGGTTTATTAACTTTTTGGATTGACTGATAGCACTGTGTTTGTTCCATATTAAAATTAACCTAAAAAATACAACTTGTTTAATAATTGTGCAAAGTATATATATATATATATATATATATATATATATATATATATTTTTTGTCACACACCCCAAATGGGAGGCAGCTAAAGGGCTTGAGTAAAGGGAGTTGAGGCATCCCGGGGGGGAGAGTGCATGACTTTTTCTCCCTTGCCTGTAGACCATCCCCGGGATTTCACCTGATCACCTGACATCACTCCGGGGACGGGAGCCAAGGAAGTGGGACACCATCCAGTCCCTCTGATGTCACCTCCGCACAGCCAATGGTGGAAGCCCCATCGGATCCATAACGACCTCACTTCCTGCTCCCTTTAAAACCTGCCTTTCCTTTGTTTCTTTAGTCTTTTTTTGGGACTCGGGGTGCACTTCAGTGTTGTATTTTGTTGAAAAAAAAGAATTTTGGGGATCCCAAATATACGGGTGGCTGCCCCAACTTTATCTGTCAATGTCCCCGCTTTTGTGACAGTTGGGGTCGCAGGATGGGGGCCCCGGAGGAAAAGGGGGACGGGACCCAAATACCCAGGGGGAGCGCACCCAAAAGTATTCAGGGGGGGGGTGCCCGTGGTTCTGCCCCCGGGGCCCGCCCCCGCACTCATAACTAGCCCACCCGGGAGGGCCAGGAGTGCGGGTGGGGTCACAGAACCCCCTGGGGGGGGGGAAAAACCCAGTATGCCTCTTGGGGAGGGCCGCCTCCTGCGAAACCAAAGCCCCATTTACCACCTGGGGGTGCCCTAGACGGGGGTGAATAAAAAAAACATGGAGGTTGGACCCTGAACGCCAACCAACAAACAAGCCTGGCCCTTTAGGGCAATGGTAGGGCATTGCCACGCCATTTAAAAACACCCCTTACCACAAAGAGCAGGAGCTTGCATCTGTCCTGGAAGCCCCCCCCCCGGGGCCCCCAGCCTTTTTGGGGCAGGGGTTCAAGAAATGGCTGAGCTATAGAGCTTAGGGAGACGAGAGGGCCCACACCTAGAGGGCAGAACCCCCCCCCGGTCAAACTCAGCCGGGTATTTTCCAAGACCTAGCCCCACCCTGTAAAGGGGAGCCAAAAAGGCCCGGGGGCGGGCAAAACCTTTGGAGGCAAGGAGGAATGCAGGTGGAGGGTGAGGAGGGGTTTTTTGGGCAATCCGCTGGGGGCCCCACATACGGGGGGTGATCCAACGGACACAAGCCCACAGGTCACCCCGCAGCAAATTTAAATTGTTGCCCGCCGCTTTGTGCAACCGAAACAGTGGCAAAATTTTTAAGCCCGGTATAACCTTGGTCCACGGAACATCCGCTGGTACAGGTCCGGCGGCCATCATTTACGGGGGTCAGTTCGAGCTCACCGTAGCCGCCCATGATCCTCCACCCCCGGGGTGATACTGGGGGATTCAAAAATCAAAAGCGGAACACATACCACCCCGATGGCCCCAGGACGGAGAAAACCCCGCTCCCGCTCCCCACGCCGAATCAGCCGGCAGAGAGAGGGGCGGGTCCTCGACTGAGGGGGAACCCCCGGCCGCCGCCAACACCCCATCCACCAACGCCGGGGGGAGCGGGGGAAACCCACCCCAGTGAGGTCGACGCTGACCCTCTCCGGGGGTTCCCAAATTTTTAAAAACCCCTTTTGGGAGGGAGCAATGGAATGATGACCCCCTGAAGTTTGAAAAAAGCAGTGGTCCTTGTCAATGGCCAGGACTAATCGCGAGCCACGGGGCCCCTACTTTGTGCTAGATAATGACCTTTTACCGAGAATGAGACGGCAGGAGACGAGGTGCTGCTGTGCCAACCTTCCAGGGCAGGTCTGTGAGTAGCACACCCCCCCCTCCTGGTGGCCACCGGGCACCAAAAATCGGGAGCGGATCAAGCCCGCTTCTACTGGCCGGGAATTAGGGGGTCGGCCCTGGCGCCCTGCCCGAGGTCAACCCGGGAAAAACCTAGGGGGGCCCGGGGCCCCTCTCATTCCCCACTGATTGACGCCCCCTTCCAAGAATGGGGCCCCCCCTGGTGGGACCCTGGGGCCCCCCAGCCCGAGGACAAGACATTTTAGTCCCCGTGGATTACCCACACATACCCGCTGTTCCGCTGGGGCCCCGCTACCTTTTAAAGCCCATCGGAATTACTAGGGGGATTTCGGGGGGGGATCCCCAAAGAAGTCGAAAAGGGGGCCCCCTTTACCTCGAAACGCCGAGACTGCCAGATTACTGAAAATAAAGCATTTAAAGACCCCGGGATCATCCTCAAACCACGGGTTAGTAGAGAGGTTTAATCAAACTCCCAAAAGCGCAAGGGGGCAGCGAGGATGGGAAAGGGAAATGGGGCTGCCTCCCCCCGCCTTTTTTCCATCGGGGAAATCCCAAAAATCCACGGGTTCTCCCTTTGAACTACTATGGGGGCAAACCCGGGGATATTAGATATTTTGAAAAAAGGCTGGGAAGAAGAGGCTCTTTCCCCCCACAAACAATTGGAATATATTTAAATTACTTTAGATTTGGAAAAAACGTTTTTCCTTAAAAGTCCAAAAAGGGGGGGCCCGCAGCGCAGGCCCGGAAAAACGCGCACGCCCCTTCGGGGGTTCCCCGAGATCGGGTCATGGTCCAGTGCCTACCTCCCCCTCTAAATTGCTTGCCCACTGGCAGGGCCCCACGGTTAAGGAGGGGGGACTGGTCGATATTTGGTGACAACCCAAGGGGCCAAAAGGGGCGGGGTTTTTCGTGAACCCCGGGAAAAAGGGGGGAAAGGGAAAGGGGCCCCATCCCCCTCCCCCAGCCCCGCCACTCCCCACACACCACTTAACTTCACGGGCTTAAGTCCCAGACAGCGCAGGAGCTGGAAACAGTTATCCGACCTCGGGGGGTATAGAACCCCGGGGAAAGGGCCCCCTATTGAGCACAACATCGAAGAGCCCGGGGTTGTCCAGAACGCCGTAGCCTTCCCGGAAAAAAAAAGGGTAAAGGGGGCTTGAGACGCAGCTGAGCAGGGTGATTGAGGAAAGAAATCCCTGGTCCAGCCCCATTGTTTTCCGGGGGAAACCTGACGGAAGTTGGGGGTTCTGCAATGACTTCCCCGGGGTTTAATTTAAGTCTCCCAATTTTATGTTATCCAACCAGCTGGGACTAATTTCCCGAGAGGCTTGGGCAGGCTCAATACCTGACCACACTTGACATGACAAAGGGTACTGCAGGTTCCTTTAACGGGCTCCCGGGAAAACCCGGGTTAGTATTTTCTGAACTGGGATCGCGGTCCTTCCATTTGGGTTCACGGGGGCCCCGCAACCTTTCAGGCCCCGGGGGCAAAGTGCTTCGGGCCCCAAATCTACAGTGCTGCTACCGATGACGGGTACATTCCAGCACATGGAAGGAACATTTTAAACATGTCCAAGCGGGATTAAATTTAGGAGGCGGGCGGGTTAATCCCAAGAAATGCTTTTTGGGTTGCCGGGGCCCAAAAATTTAGGGGTACCTGGGGTGGGGTACCGAAGGCCACAGTCTCCAAAATTGATGCATTCTGAAATGGCCCCCCTAAACGCCCGCAAGTCCAAGCCTTCGGTTAGGGGGCTACCGGTTTGTACCCCGTTTTGGGGGGCCCCTTTTTACGGATTTAACAAAGAAGAGGGCCCCCAAAATTGTGGTATGGACTGAAAAACAGGCGCTGATTTAGTGACTTAAAGCAGGCCCCCTTTCGCCCACAACGTTTTGATGGCCCCAACTTTTCTTTTTCCTTTTATCCTCCAGACGACGCCGACACAGGCCGGGGGCCGTTTGAGCCAAAGGGATGGGTGGAGCACCCCATCATGTTCCCGGGGCCGAAACGTTGGACCGGGGGACCAGGTATGCGGGAGAGGGAGGTCGGGGGAAAATGGGCGAATCAGCTGAGGTACTACCTGTTGGGCCGAACACCTTGTCACGGGCCATGCACCCCTACAGTGGATGGCCTCCACAAGGGGTCGAATCGGTCACCCGGGGTTTTTGACCTGCAGCCGTGTTTCGCCGTTTTATCGCCGGGCGCTTCCCCCGCCAACGCTGATGCCTTCGGGTTCACGACCCTTTAGCCCTCGGGCCGGGTCTGGGCAAGGGGGGGCCTTGTCACACACGGGGGCATGGGAGGGCTAAAGGGGTTGAGTGGGGAGCGAGGCATGCCGGGTGGGGAGAGTGATGACTCTTTTTCCCTTTCCTGTAGACCATCCCCGGGATTTATGGATCACCTGACATCACTTTCCACTGGGGCCAAGGAAGCGGGCCCCACCAGCCCAGTCCTCTGATGTCACCCCCCCACGGGCCCAAAGGTGGAAGACCAGTTGGGGTCCATACATCACTTCCTGTCTCCCCTTTTTAAAACCCCCCCTTTTTCCTTTTTTTCTTTAGTCTTGTTTTGACTCGGGGCCCTTCCCGTGCTCTGTATTTTGTTGAAAGAAAACGACTTTTGCAGCCAGGATACCACAATATACGGGTGGGCCCCAACTCTTTATCTGTCAATGTCTCGTTTTTGAAAATATATATATATATATATATATATATATATATATATATATATATATATATATATATATATATATATATATATATATATATACTACAGTATATTAACCCAAAGGAAGTTTTTCCCCATATGATTTTTGGTATTCTAAACCTTTTGGGCATTAAGGGTCACTGGGTCTTTAAAACACGGATTCAGCATTACTGGGCCTAACCCCAAGGGGAAACCAATCCACTGAATCCCCTTTTTACCACCAAGTTCAGATTTACATTTAAACCCTAAAAGAGCCCATCTGAGATATAAACTTGTGATTTTGTCCTGTATATGTTACCAAGATGTAAAGAGTCGGTTTTAAGAGAGACAAAGCAAAGAAATCGGGGCCCCTTTTAAAGTAAATGCTGGGGGAGGATGCCATCAATCTTCCTATTTAAAGGAAACGGGGCAGCATACAGTAAAAGAGCCTTCAGGTAATTGGTCATTTTGGAATTCATGAAAAATTAGATCAACTCAAGAAAACCTTCACAGACACAAGGAGAATATGCCAGTTTGTACAAACTTTTTTAAGGAGGAACGTTGAAGTCTTTAAAAGTGGAGTTAGAAATTTAAACCCAAGAAATTCAAAAATTTACTTTCTAGATATTTCATAGCAAAATGCAAAAGTCTTGATCCACTGCACTAATTTCTTTCCTATTTTTAAAAAAATTCGTCACGCATCTTAATCTGTTTTGTAAACTCATCATTTTAGTCTTTCTTCATAATTCATCCCCTGTAGCCCTGGGAAACACCTAGTCCCTGCCAAACTGTCTACCACACATTGGGGGCTTTTTCCAAGTGGTCTATCATTCTTTGTAAAGAAAAAAATTTCCCAATGTTTTGGGAAAATTTTCCCAACAAGTTTCAATGTGTCCCCTGTTCTTGATGAACCATTTTAAAATACAAGTCTCATCCACTGTACTAATTCCCTTTTATAATTTTAAACACTTCAATCATGTCACCTCTTAATCTTCTTTGCTAAAAAAAGGCTCAGCTCTTTAATCTTTCCTCATAATTCAACCCCCGTGCCCTGGGAAACAGCCTAGCGCCTTTCTGGGAATTTTTTAGTGCTGCTATGTCCTTTTTTGTAGCCGAGACCAAAAATGCAACAGTATCCAGATGAGGCCCCCACCAGTGCATTATAAAGGTTGAGCAGAACCTCCTTGGACTTGTATTACAGATCGTTATTAACCAACATTCTGTTAGCCTTCTTAAGGGTTTTGAACACTTTTGGGGAAGTTGATATTGAGTCCACTATGACTCCTAAATCCTTCCTTAAGGTGTATGATTTTCCCCCCATTTTGTATTCAAACCTACATTTTTTCTTCCTATGTGTAATACTTCATTCATGACATTAAATTTCATCTGCCACAAATCTGCCCCAAACCTGTATGCTTAAATAACTCGGGTCAGCTTCACCCTCAACTCAAAACAGCCCATTGGGTTAAACTTTAAAAAGGGTAATTTCGTAATTGTTGCTTTTCATTTCTGCTCGAAATTAACATTGTGGTACAATAGAGTGCACTGCCAAACGATGAGGGTTATTTAAAAATAATATGAAATACATTTTACTTGTAACCCAATGTCTACAGAAAAGGGGTAAGAGGAACTGAGTTAATCTAAAAAATATGTTGTATTTCAGGAAAATTTTTAAAAAAAGGTTTTTAGTGCAGGTATTGAAAAATATCATAAAGATACAATAGATTTAAAAGGGTGAGACTAATGGAATCTAAATGAAATACTATTTTATGGCATTTCTTGGAGTTAGTAGTGTGCCATTTAAATTTAAGGGTCTTCCTTTGTTTTGTATTCTCAAAAAGAATTTCAATTCCGGGAAAAACCCGGGCAAATAAGAGCACCCAAAAGATTGAAATCAGCAGCCAGCTTCATTTGAAACTACGAGCCCCAGCACCAGACACAAAACAGAGACAATGAAAAGAAGAAATAATGGCTGAATATGTCTGCTTAAGGCTGTGGAAATGCACATTTGCATTTTGGACTATTAGTACTCAAGCAAAAAATTTTTACATTATTGCAGTCATTCCAGTTTTCCCAAAACTATTCATGATAAAAAAAAAGTGTAAATAACTGTGTGTAGATTTTTGTTTTGTATTTTTTTTAACCATAAAACATACCAGAAGAAAAGTAAATATAACTATAGGTGTGTGTGTTTTATGTTTGCTTACAGTTTTAATTAAAATTTTTTGATGAAAGAAGACTTGTGGGCGGCATCCTGGGTGCAGCTGGGCACAGGTCAAAGGTGAATGTGATGTCAGAGTTTTACCCCCCCCCGCCCCCTTTCCATTAAAGACTGGGAAACCCAAAAATGCCTTTAGAAAGATGACCGGATAGCCTGTGGACAAAGCTAGAGCTAATAGATAGTAACTTATCATACAGTCTGTTTGGACCTTTTGATATTTAATTTTTTACGGGCCCTTTTTATACTTTTTTTGTGTTCCTTTCACATGCTCAATGTATTTTATTGAATTTTTCGCCCTTTGTCTGTAGATTGTTTTAATTAGCTTTGGATTGTTACCGATAAAAAAAGAGTTCAATAAATAAGCAATCATTTATATTTTCCCCACCAAGACCAGCGGACATTCTGCATGAGTTGGATGATGGGCCAGCATCTGCATGCTCCTGTCAGAAGATGGACGGCCCTTTGTTCTGTGACACGGGCTGATTTTTGCACTTCCTTTTGAATTAAAGCAGCCAACCCGTTTTTGACACCCAAAGGTTCGGGAAAAGTGTTTGTGAGGGTCGGGAAAGTTTTGAAAAAAGAAAAGAAATTCACATTCTCCCCCCTTTATGCCTAGGCTGTCTTTCATATTTAGAAAGGAGAGGTTTGGCAAAGAGAGCCCCAAACGCCACCTTCGGGAAGGAACGTTTCCAGGCAGTTTCTTTTCAAATGCACTTAGATGTTGCCCGCTAAACATCAGCAAGGTGTTTTTGCAGGATTTGAGAATATTCCGCTTCAGGCACTACAGCTCTAATGCATGTTGTATTTTTATATGTGATTTTCGATAACTAAAGGGTTTTCAATGAGTACGGGGGCCCAAATTAGGGTCTTAAGGACTGCACGGGTTTGGGGTTGTGCCTTTATTTTAAGCCGTTTAATGATACGTTGTTTGATTAGACATTCATTACTTTTTTTTTATTTTTAAAGCAAAGAGAAACCCAACAGGTGAATATTTTATTTTCTGAAAAATCACAAAATATTTCCCGTAGCAAAAAAAAACTCATTATAAAAAATATTTTTTAGGAAGAGCTTTTTTATCAATAGCACCCCCGGGGAATATTACCAAATTATTCCATTAGCGGGTTTTTTATTGTTTTGGGCACACTGTTAATTTTGTTTTTTGGGAGAAAAGAAAGAATAAAGAATACAATGTACAGAATAAAAAGAAAAAAGCCCAAAGGCTACACAGCAGTAAACATTCAAGAGAAGAAAATTTTTAATTCTAAGTTTGAATCCAAAAACTGAAGTCAAATGTCAGATTAAACAAAGCGCCTAATCAAGAACAAGTACTGACATCAAATTGAGATCGGAGGAAAGCCCGGGATGGCCAGTGGACCCCCTGTCTTAAATCCGCACCTGAAGAAACCCCACACAAGTTTGGGTTTGGACAGAACCCCCCAGTTCTTCAAAATCTACAACTGTCTGGTATAAGAGAAAGACCAGCGAATTAATACACAGCATTTTCGTTTTAAATATTCTAATTTCAAAAATAATTCAAACAAAATTTTCATTATCCCCCCCAACTTTGAACTAAACTGATAAATTAAATCGCCCCATGTTGTGTATGCACCTGCCCCAGAGTCGGTATCCAACCGCGCCATTTCTAACGCTTCCACGCAGCCCCCTTTTAAATAAAAAAGGTAGAAAATGAGAGGCATATCTAATTTTCTTTTTTAAATTTTAAAGTGTTCCGCATGCCAGGATGTCAAACTGTCCACCCCGGGCCCAACAATGACGCCCCCCACCAGTTTGTCCAGGGGGAGGTGCCCTTCTTCATGCTGCCCCCCCAGCACAACCCTGGAGAGGGCGCCACAACTGTTGATAGAAATCTGGATCTTATTTGGGGTGTTTAAAGACGCCCTGAATTTTTTTATTTTTTGTTTAATAGTTTTTTATCAAAATATTTCTGGAGTATGTGAATTTCCCCCTTTTGATTAATAAAAATATTTACTGTACCCCTATCTATCTTATAAAAAGCAACCACTACACTCCCATCATAGCTGGAGAAACCCCATTTTTCCAGTTTTCATTGAAATTTAAGAGTCCAAGTCCAGTATCCGAAATGGTACGAAGGTAAAAGTAAACTGCCAGAGGTTAAAAAAAATGGGGATTACCAAATTACTAAAAAGTAATTATAGAGTTTTACAAAGTTTTTTCGGGAAACATGTACGGGGTTTTAAACATTGTACAGCTTTTCCAGTAAAAAATTTATTTAAGTCTTGAAGGTTGATGCAAAAATTTCCCGCAAGTGTCCCTAATTCTGGGGGACTATTACAATCCCTTTGTCCATATATACAGAGTTGCTACACCCTCTAAGCATTATTAAAAAAATTTTGGGCTTTATGAAATAGAAAAAAAATTAAAAAAAAAAGACTGATAGACCATTAGAACTGTGGGTGAGGTCCCCCCTTTCAGATGAACTAAAGAAAGCCAAGTTGCTAATGAGAAAGTTCCCAACACCGCCGGAACTTGGAAACGGAGGAACTTGACAGGACCGGGGGCCTCATGAAAAATACCCAAAGACAGAAATGTTGCGTAAAATTTTTTCCACGCCAAATCGCGTAAAAAACCTAAATTCAAAGCCACGACTTTTCCATACCTCATGCCTTGTGGGATGAATTTTCTCCGCCGTTTTAGACTGGGGGCACTGGGCCAAAGCAGTGCTACTGTTCCTGTGGGTTACTCATTTTTTTCATGACGGGGGCTTTATAAATAAAAGAAACTAACCGAATTGTTTAAGTGTAATGCATCTGATTGTAATTAACCTAAAATATAATGGTCCAGGGGAAAGCATAGTATTCCAAATACCAAACTGCTTTAGCGTTTTTGCCTATTTCCCCCTTTCCCTTTTTTCTTCTTCTTTCAGCTCCTCCCTTTGGAGTTGCCCAGCGGATCATCTTTTTTTCCATATTTCTCTCACTGCACCAAACCCCGGGGTATTTATATCACTGTATCTGAGTGTGAAACAGCAGCAGCTGATCGGGAAAAAGAATTATCGGTTTCGATTGCAACGCTGTCTCTCACGCAAAAAGTTTTTAAAACCTTTCCTGAAGGACCTCGCCAAAAAAAGTTTAATCCCAAGAACTTTAAATGCAGCCAATCAATTGACCTTGTAGAACGGTTTTATTTTTAAGAAATACCCCACTGTTAACTTGGGACCATAGTTATAATATCGCAAACCGACCCCTTTTTGCCGATTTACATGGTACAATCATTTTTTAAAGGGGAAATGCAGCAAAAAAAATGTTTGTTAAATTATACAGATAAACTTTAACTTCATTTAAATAACTTTTTTCTTCACTGGGAGGTCGGGGGGATAGAATAATTTAAAAATGTACTACTAAGATATTTCAAACCAAACGTTTTAAGAAGGGCGCAAATTGATAGCTTTAAAATCTATTCAGAGCTGGGTTGTATGGGATCGGGTTTCTTGGGGAAAGAAAAGCATGATGCAGGGGTAGCCGATATATTGTAGCACCCGGGTTTAGTCTTTAAAGTTTTAGAGCCGCATCCCTGCACCCTCCCAAGCTGTAGGCTACGACTGCCAGGGGTTTATACGCATGCACCCAGTTTAGGTAGCGGCACTCATGCCCCATACACCGCACGACTCCGAAAGTTTTCCGGAAAATTGTTGATAGAAATCTTAGAATACACAGCCTGTCCTGTTGTATCTCTTTATTAGAGCAGATAGTCAGCAAAACAAAGCTCAACCATTTGCTTAAAATTAAGGCATTAAAAGTTCTCTTTCTTATCGGGGTGACTATTTACATTCAAATAACCCCTGGACGGCAAAAACCCCAAACCCCACCCCACCAGGGGAGCAAAAACATAAAAATTTTTACCAGGAAACAAATTATATTATTAGTTAATTTAACGAAAATAAGTTTTTCATAAATTACCCACAATGCTATTTACATAAATTCCCCATAATGAACATGCCGCCAGCGGGGGCTACACGCCCCCAAGAGGGTTGGTGCCCCCACAGCCCACTATCACAGTAAAAATAAAAAATTCTTGGCCGCACGGACGGGTTTCGCCTGCCTGATGTACCATCACTGGGTAGGCTAGTCCTAAATTCAAGTCTGTCTGGGCCCGGGGGGTGGAGGTGGGGGCCGTTTGATTCTCAAGTCTTTTTTTGTTCGGGGCCAGGGGGTGGTATGGAGTGCAGCACCACCCGCCTCCCCCATCCAGGCATTCGGACTGAAACTACTCCTATATTTTGTCCAAAATTTCCCAGGTCCTGCCAATGGTGAGTCAATTTGGGAAAAGTCCTGTTTCCGTTTGAGGGCAAAATACCCACATTTTGTCTCCGGGTTGCAGCGCCGGGCCATGAGCCCGTGTCATAAGCGCTTCTAGCTCCAGTCCCTCCGGCCTCCCCCCAGTTGATGAACGTGTCCAGGCGCTTTAAACCCGCCTAAAATAATCCAGTTCGGCCCAAACCCGGCTCAGGGGGGCCAAACACCAAATTCCACTGGCGCGAGTTCCTCCCAACATCACCCCCGGGCTTGGCATTGGCTTGATTCGTAGGCTGTCCTTTTCCCCACAGGACCAGAGGAAAAATGTTGGTCCCAGTCTCCGGGATGACTAGTCGGGATCGCCAGTTGAGTGGCCAGGTCATTAAATCCCGACCAGTCCACACTTTGGGGTGAAGGGGGTGGTTCTAGTCTTTACCCCCCAGCGCTGAACACCTCCCTGAACAAAGGGCCCCTTTTTCCCCCTTTGATCATGTGCGTTCTTCCCGAACCCCCAAACAGGAACTTTTCCCATCCACTAGTTTTGTTGCTGTGGAGGCACCTGATCCGAACTGCAACGCCTCTCAAGTGAAATAACCCACCAACAAAAATAAAACGACCGTTTCAGTTACAGGAAAAGGACCAGACGCCACCCGATTTTTCCATGGGTGCCCGGACGCTGCAAGGGGCCTGGGGAGAACGTTGACCAGGCCCTTTTTTGACAGTGCAGATGTCACAGCAGGGAGGGCAGCCCGGCCCCCAAAGGGGCCAAAGAACTTGCCGTATCGACGACTGTCTTGGCTCGAGGTCCGGATCCAGTGCCCATGGACCCCATGGGAGGACTCCGGGCAAAGCCGGGGGAACCAGCAGTTGTGTGGTCAATTCCTGGCTTGCCACCGCCTGTAAAACCCAGAACTCCAAGTTGCCCCACTGGGAGTGAAACTTGAGCAGGCCCCTGAAGACACGGTTTGCCAGTGGGGACATTTTTGGGGTCTCCAACCAGCCTTTACCTTCGAGCTTTGGTCGTCACCTTAAGCCCAATTGGTCAATGGTGAAGGGCCCCCTGCTCCAACAGTGTCATCTGGCCGCGGACGGGCGGGCCCCGCCCCCCTTCTTCCTGTCGGCAATATGGGCCTCGTGCTGAGGCAGGGACGCCGGAGGGCATCACGCGAATGTGCCCCCCCCGGGCGGGTGTACCAAATCGACCTGGAGGATCTCCATCCACCTTGCCACCTGGCCCCCTGGTTGCCGGAAATTTAACATCCAGGTTGGGGCTTGCATGGTCAGTCCGCAGGGGGAACCTAGTGCCCAAGGTAGGGCCAAAGTGCGACGCAAGATCATCAACAGCCCCTTTTTAGTGACGAGAAATTTCTCCAGACGACTGAGGCTGCAGCTGAAATGCTACCCCCTTTCTCCAGCCCCCCCTTCTGTGGGGAAGGGCCCCACCTCACATTGCTAGCCAGTGTCCAAAAAAAGGGGGGGGGGAACCAGGGGGGGGCCTGGACGGGGGCAGCTTTCAGTTTTTGGGAAAGCGCCAATTCCGCCCCCCAAACTGGGCCCCTTTACTTGCCGTGGCAAGGGGGGGGCAATGCTTCTTTCAAAACCCCTTTTGAGTCGGGCTAAACCCAAAGCCCTAGTTTGGGATGTTGGCTGGTCCCAGTTGCTCACGCAGCCACCTTTGCTGGGTCGAGCCACCCCACTCCATTACGGTCCAAAAACGGGGCGTGGGGCGAAAGATTACATTTTCGGGGTTCAACCGCAACCCCGGGCGCTTAATGGGGGTCAGGACCTCCTTAAATTGTGACAGCCTTAAAGTCTCTAGATGAATCAACAGGTCATCCAAATAGACCACAAAACGGGTTGGGGGAATGTCTTTGGACCCGCCCCATTAGTTTTTAAAAGGGTCCGGTGATTAAAAGTCCAAAGGGCATTACCTTAAACTGCCAAGCCCTTGTCCGGGGTGAATGCATTTTTGGGTCGGTCCTCGATGCCCACCGCCAAATCCACGGGCGAAGTCCAAGGTGCTGAACCAACGGATCCGACATAGTCCAATGCATCATCGGGGGGGAATGGGTAAGAGTCTTCTAGTGACTGATTTAATTTAAAAAGCCCAAAAGGGGGCTTAACCCTGTTTTTCCGCACCATGCCCATGGGTGCCCCCCGGGGACCCCCGGGTTCATTAATGCGCTGGCCATCCGCAATCAATTTCGGGGGCTGGCGCTTTGAAGGGGAATCGTGGGGGGCAAAAGAATGGGGCGACAGTGCAATGGGGTTTTACTAACCAGGTTCTGTGCAGTCCCCTTTGGGAAAAAAGTCCACAAAGTCATTCAGTAAGTTGGGGGTCCTGCTGTTGCGGCCAGATGTTCACTACTGTGGCCCAACCTCTACAGGCAACCCCCAGCTGATGGGGGGGCGGGAATTTGTCTGTCCAGCAATACTTCCGGGGGTTTTCTGCAATTTAAACAATGGTTGGGAGCCGGGGGAGCAGTGGTGTCCAGGTGGGAATACTTGGGAGTCCTTCCAGGAGTTCCAGCCCGACCGAGCGCACAGCCATTTCTTCAAAAAAAAAGGACCCCCCTTTACACATCAACACGCCCCCAGTGGGCCAACAAGTCCAACCAAAATGCACGTCTTTAAGTCCCAAAACAGAATTCGGGCTGGTCTGGCTCATCCCTACCAACACAGATAAAGATTCTTCCGGCATTTCTGTCCGCCACCCACAGTGCTAGTTCGCTATTTTGGGGGTCCAGTCCTCTGGGAAAAAGACCAGCGGTTTTGGGCAAAACTTTTTAGCAAACAAAAATGGGCCCTGTGTCCACTAGACCGTGGGGCCGCCCCAATAGTGCTCAGGGGATAGTCCAGTGGAAAAACGGCCCCCTTTAAGGCAGCAGGAGGGGGGTGAAAACGGAGGAGGGGGCCTCACGCCTCACCCCCAGGTCGCTTCCGGGATGTTGACGAGGCAAAGGACTTGAGAGGGGGAACCTGGGAAGTGTCTGGGTTCCCGGACGGGAAAAACGGTCTACCTTTTCTCTGTCGGGGGGTTTATGTTTTTTGGGCGACTGCCCCCCATATTCAGGCGGGGCCCTTCCCCCTTTGTTCAACTGCCCCGTTTGTCACCCCGGGGCCCTCCCTGTCGGGGGACTCAGCCTGTAGCACCCTTCAGCCCGGCCAGCCCTCAGGTTCGCTAAATCGCGGGGTAAACAGACAGACATGCTGGCGGAGACGTTTTTGGTGTGAGGCCCCGCAGGAAAGCATGAAGACTGAGTTCCTCCTCCGGTCGGGAAAATAGGGGAACCTTTTTTGTGAATATACCCTGATGCACAAAAGGCCCTAACTTTTCCCCACCCCCCGCCGGGGTATTCAGCTTTTTTCTGCTGCATTCTGCTGAGGTTTTGTCCAAAGCGACGGGTGGGGCAGCGGGGGAGCCGAAGATCACGAACCCCCATGGCAGATCAATGAGTACCTGAAGGGGGCCCCCCAAGGCAAGGGTGTGGTTGCAGCTTCCCCGCAGCCCATCCATTGGGGGCGCCAGATCTACTTGTGCAAGGTATGGCTCTAAGGGGGCCAATCCACTGTATAGCTGGCTTAGCAGGTGACCGTGAAAAAAAGGACCGCCGACTGGGGAACATGAGGTATCGGGTAGTTAAGTCCTGGCCGCGTTTTGGGAAAATCGAAAATTTTCCGGGGGAAAACTGGCACCATCAGGCCTGTTTGCCTCTTTTCCAAAGTTCGCTGATCAGGCGCCTAACGTAACCCGTTCTCTAAGATGGCACGCCTTTAATTTTCAAGACTTGCCATAACGGCCTTTTTAAACAGCCTGGTACCCACTTCTGACACCAACGAGCACCCGGGGTTAGCAAAGTTTTTTGAGCCACCTGCCGCACCCTCCCAAGCTGTGGCACGGATGCCAGCATTATGCACGAGCGCACCCAGCTTTAGGTAGCGCACTCGGGCCCATACACCGCACACGAAAATTTCAAAATTGTTTTAAGAAACGAATACACAGCTCTGTCCTGTTGTATTTTATTAGAGCAGATAGTCAGAAAAAAAAAGCCTCAACTCATTTGTTAGCCATGCTGGCAACGAAGCCATCTTTATCATGGTAACTATTTACATTCAAATAACCCCGGGCGGGAAAACCCAACCAACCCCCCCCCGTTGAGCACAGAAAATAAAATAATTACAAAGGAAACAAATTATATTATTGGTTAATTTAACGAAAAAAAAGTTTTAAAAAAATTACCCACAATGCTTTTTACATAAATTACAAAAGTAAAAGCCAGCGCGCCGGGGGCCAAATATATTGAATAAAACAGAAAGAGAAAATAACAACGCTAAAAACAGCGCAAACCCCCCCAAAAATTAAATGCTTGTGTCATGAGCAAGGGGATGCAGTGTCTACAAAAACGGGGATCCACCTGTAAGCTCCCTACTTACATTCCGGTTTTAAAGGGGCCACCAATTTTCCTCTGCCCAGTGCCACCACGAGAGACCCCGAGTATGCTGCAAAAATTATTTCATCGGGGAAAAACATGTTTAATAACGTTTTTTTAACCCTATCATCATAAAATGATATCACGAATCTCAGTATTTTAGTTATTCAGAGAGCTGTAATATCACAAATGTAATGGGCTCTGGTCCAGTTTTGGGGGGAAGAGAGGGTTTTAAAAAGAAGAGTGATTCACCACATAGAGACAAAAAAATCAAATACAAAAAAAGCATTTAACGGTTTCTTTTAATTCATTGGGTTTGAGAAACTGGTTTAAATTTAAACTATATTAAAATGAAATTTTTGATGTTCTACTTTTAATGACAAAATAAACTGCGGGGTTAAAGGGAAATGCCGGGTTGAAAGGAAAATTTTGGCTTTTTCCCACCGGGGGCTTTTTTTTTGAAATAATAAGCTTTATATGACACTAGACATTTTAAACTTTGGGTTTCCAAGCCACTTTTATATGTGACTTTTTTTTTTTCCCCCACTGGCATTTTTTTGGGGTTTAGCTTTCCCCAACACGCTTTTGTCACTCGATCAACTTCCCTTTTTTTGATTATACCCCGGTTTTTTTAAACAAATAGTATTTTTTTCATTTGCCCCCACTTGGTATTCGTGAAATTTTATATTTTCCCCGGTTTTCCCATTGTCTTTTACAGAAGGCTGGGGCTTAAGGGCGATTTATATTGATTTGCATATTCAAAAGGCTAATTCTGGGGGAGTTGACGACATAATGCGCGCACAAAACGTAGTTTTCACGCTGATGAAGGGGGGAAGAACGGGGAAATTGGGGTACGAAGATTCCTGCATCTGGGTTTTTCTTGGGGTAACACATTTCGCTTTGTGCTTACGCCAAAGGAGTTTTTAAACCCCTTATAATGAGGCCCCTGGTCTGGGAGGCCCAGGGGCCAAACAACGAAATGAGCTTTAAAAAAAGCCAATGGGCCCCAAAAAAACTTTTTTACTGGTAAAAAATACTGTGTAGTAGAAAAAATATTCAAAACACCTAATCCAATTTAAATCTTTTGGCGGCGGCCTTTCTTACATGGTTAGGTTGAAGTGTGGAGTCAACCCCAGAGTGCCGGCAACGGAACACACACCCAGGGGCCAAATTTTAAATCAAAGGATATTCCTGACTTCAGTACATCAAGGGAAAAACCCATGAAGACACTGAAAGAATATGGAAGCTCCAGAAAAACAGCAAAGTGTGAATTTCAAACCCAGCAGTGCCCCCCCATGCCCTTTCCCCACAAAGGCAATAGTCAAGCCCTTCCCCCCATCCATCCATCCATCCATCCCTTCCGCTTATCTGAGGTCCAGGGGAGAGCTTTAGCAGAGAGGCCCAGAATTCCCTCCCCCCCACTTTTTTAGCTCTTCCAGGGGGGAATGGAGCCCCCAGGCCAGCCGAGACATAGTCTTTCCAGGTCCTGGGCTTCCCCGGGCCTCCCCCCCTGGTTAGATGTCCTGGGCCCTTCATCTGACCCCCTCGATGGGGGGAGCAGGGGCCATTGAGCCCTCCCGGACTGAGCTTCACCCCCTCTTTTAAAGGGGAAAACCGACACCCCAATGGGGGAAACTATTTCCCGCACTTTATTCGGATCTTGTTCTTTTGGTCACACCATAGCCATGACCATAGGGAGGGTAGGGGCAGATTGAATGGAAAGGAGCTTTCCCACGGGTCAGCCCCCTTTTTACCACGAAGACCGATGAGCCCGGGGTCACGCGGATGCCGCACAATTGCCTGTCGACCACGCCCATTCTTCCTCACTGGAAAAGACCCTGAGTTACTTGAACTCCCCACTTGGGGGAGATTCGACCCAACCCCCGAAAGGGCACTCCACCCTTTCCCGGGTGAGGGCCATGCTCTGGGGGAGGTGCTGATTCCCCTCCCAGCCGCTTTTTACTCAGCTGCAAATTGATTCAAAAGAGTGGGGCAGGGCCCGATGAAGCAAAAAGGGCAACATCATCTGCCAAAAGCAGTGACCAACCTGAGTCCGCCAAAACCCACCCTCAACGCCCTGGTGTTTTGGAAAATTCTGTCCATAAAAGTTAGGAACAGAATCAGTGAAAAAGGGCAGCCCTGGCGGAGTCCAACTCTCACTGGAAACGGGTTCGACTTACGGGGGAATGGGGATCAAGCCTGACACCATCAGTCAAGGACTTTATTGTCATCCCATCCATCACAGTATTCAGCTGAAATAGACAACGGGGGACCCGCCCACCAGACACCGGGAGAAGGAAAGGACCACAGAGGGGCATTCACCCCGGGACGCAAGAGGGCAGCTGCCCTGATTACATGGGGCCAAAGAGCAAACAAACCTGTGGGGGGCCGTGGCTACTACCAGGGGGGGCCCGGAGGGGTCCAGAGCCATGGACTGCAATTTCCACACCAGGAAGTGCTGGGAAAGGGCCCTCAAACACCTGGGGCATCTGGGTGCAGTAAAAGGAGGCCCCACCCATTCAAGAGCCGGGGTCAGGAGGAAGAAGACAGAGCTTGGAGAGAGGAGTGGAGGCAGCAGAAGAAAGGAAATGCAAGCATTTTTGTGGTGCTTTTGGATTATATTTGTGTGTGTAGGGCAAAAGAAAATTAAATGGTTTTTTAATCTGGTGTCCAGTGTCTATCTGTGTCCGGCTTTCACAAAATAGAATGGCACAAATAACGTTTTAGCAGGATAAGGGAACATATATAAACAAGAACAGGTGCAAGATAGGGAAAGAACTATACTTTTTAAATAAATAAGGAAAAGCTAGTAATAATTTAAGTAAATAAATAAATAATACAACAAAATGAAAGACAACTATAGCGGCGGTTTGGTAAGGCAGGATCAAGTTGAGTTAAACGGAAAAAAAGAAATTTCACTGTAATAAAGTTTTTTCAAAAAGGGTTTAGTGAAAATTCAAAGCATATAGACAAAGATTACTCATCCAGGAAAAAAAACAAAAAAAGGGAAAAAAATGTTTTTCATTAAACGATCTTTTTTGATAAACTTTAGATGTATTCTATGTTTAAAGGATGAGTTATTTTCGGCTTATGTTCTATATGTATGGGACGTCAAAAGGGACGCTACATTAGCTGGGAAAAACCGGGGCCTCCATCCCTTTACCAATTAAAAGGGCAGATCACTAAAAGACTAATCTGTAGTCAGAGGAAACAGATAATTAGAATATTGCATTTCAGTAGCTTGTGGGTTATAATAGAATTCCCTATACTACAGTATGCCAATATATAACCAAAAATTTAATATAACCAAGAAAAAAACTTCTATCAACTTAAATAAACCTAAATAACTATTAAATTACAGCAACAGTAGTAAAAAAATGTAAAAAATTGGGGGTATAAATAAGCTACTAGGGGCAGATCTGAGGGGGGGAGCACAAATGTCTGAGCAGGACAGCCAAGGGCCCCAAGCTGTTGCAGAGCCTGGGGTAAATAAAAAATATAATCAAATAAAAATGATTTTGAATCAAAATTTTGTAACGATTTTCGGGCGGACACGTTTTTTAAAGGGCTTATTTTAAAAACCCACATAGTTTTTACTTTTTCAGAATTTATTAAAGTTTTAAAGTGTTGTTTGATTTTCTGATGAGATTCTTATTCTTTTTTTTAAATTACAAAAACCCAAAAAAATCAAGACCTCACATCCCACAGATGAAACTTTTTGTCAAGAGATTTAACCCCACCGGCCTGGAAACAAAAGGGAAGATTAGGCAGCTGCACAGGCTTTTTAAATTTTGCCCCCCCGGGTGGATCACGCTGCACGCGCAGCAGCGGACCGAGCAAAGAGGAGGTAAAAAAAAAAAATGTTTTGCTTCCTATTGTATCATCGAAGAGGGGGTTTTAGAGGAGCGACCCGGGTTTAGCCCCCCTTTAGCACACAAAGAGCAAAGATGGGCGGCTGGGGATTTTGTAGGCCGGGGGGGTTGGAAAAGGCAGGGTTTAACCTAATTTAGTATATAAATTTAAATATATGCACTTAAATTTTCCTCCTATCCAGAGGGGATCCTCCCTTTTCATAAAATGTTGCCAGAGGAGGCCCGCCCCAGTGTTATTATATACAGTTCTGACTTTAGATATTATAGACATTGAGTCACACAGTAAACAGGGGGCCCCCACACCTGGCATTTATGTTCACCACCCCTTTTTTGACCCCAAAAATGGGGGTTAGGCTAACTGGGGAGCCGGGGTGGACAGACGCCCGGGGTTTTTTCCCTAATATAGGTGGAGGAATGAGTTTTTATTAAGGGTGGATGGTTTAAAGGGTTTGTGGTCACTATGAAACCCCAGTTTACTGTATTTTACTTGAATTATTTTAAACTTAGAAATTTTTTTATTATTAATGATAATATGCATGTTTGATTAATAAATGAGAGTGAGGGGATAGATAATGTTTGGGAGTTCCAGAAAGACGCCAATCATTTAATTATTTTTTTTTTTGTATTTGTGACCCTTTTTACCCGGGACCTTTACAAGGTTAGGGGTACGTAAGAATTGTTTATTGTGTGTTTTACAATGGGGACGTGCATTAGCACTACAGGACTGGGGCCCTTCCTGTGGTTTTCGGGGGTCCACCTCGCCAAAGGCACTTGCCTTTGGGCAGCCCCCGGGGTTTTTATAAAGCTGAATCCAACTAAGGCGCTTTTTTAAAATTTTTTATTCTATTATTTCCCAAAGTGCTGCAGAAGAAAATTTAAAAAAATATTCCAAATGAAGGCAACAAAACAAAGCCTCTATTTCCCAGTGGGGCTGGGGTTTCCTAATGTTTTGCCAATGGCTTGGGAAATTCGTCAGAGCCCCCCCAAGGACCCCAAAAATAAAAGTTGGTTTGTATTTATGCTTTATTTCAAAGGAAACAGACCTTTTTTTATCTCCTTTGGACTGGGGAGATTTAATTTGATGTCTAAAGAACCCAATTTTAGTTACAATGTGAATGGCTGCAAGATGAATGAAGCTGCAGAAACCCGGAGCAGAAATGAGAAATAGCCCTTCCCTTCTTTTTAAAAGACAGCAAATATCCACAAGGTATTCAATGGTCTCCTTTCAGAGGATTTGAGGTCAGATAGATGATAGATAGATAGATAGATAGATAGATAGATAGATAAAAGATAGATGAAATAATAGAAGATGATGGATGTAGAAGATAGATAGATAGATAGAAATGCAATTAAATATAGATAGTAGATAGATAGATAGATAGAAAAAGAAGATAGATAGATAGATAGATAGATGATATAAAAGAAATATATGATAGATAGATAGATAGATAGATAGATAGATAGATAGATAGATAGATAGATAGAAGATGGAGTTGGGGGATTATATAAAATAGATAGAAGATAAAGATAGATAGATAGATAGATAGATAGATGATAGAAGATAGAAGATAGAAATGCACCATACACTAAAAAAGTATAAAATTGTTTTTTTCAACGAATTTTTTTTTCGCAACTTAAGATTAGTCATTTAGGTTGCAGCTTGAAATATTTGGTTTCAGATCTCAATCAAAGAAAAAAAAATTGTTTGTACCAAAGTGTTATGGTGGAGGGAATAAACGAAAAATCCTATTTCATTTAACTTAATATTTTGGTTGTTCATGTGTGTGTTTGAGGGGTTTTTTTATATTCTTTTTGTTGAACTTTCCAGTTTAGGCTTTTAACCCCCAAAAAAAAAAAAAAAATTTTAAAAAAAATTAAAAAAAAATGAATTGCCCCCACCTTAAAATATTTGCCCCTTTTTTAAAGGGGTTTTGAAATTTTTTGGTTGTTTAAAAAAATTTAAATGTAAAAATAATTTTTTCGGGGTTAAAAAAAAAAAAAACAGAACAATTAAAAAGAAGATAGAAGAAGTGTGAAGTGTGTGATGAAGAAGAAGATATGTGATAGATAGTTAAAATGGTTTGATGTAATAAAAAATAATAATAATAGATGAAAAAAGAAAAATAATACCCGGGGGGTTTTTTTTTTTTTTAAGAGGACCCTCTGGGGGGTAGATACAGAAGCTCTTTTAAATAAATAAATACATAAATAAGATGAACAAAAAAGAAACAAATAAATCAACAAAAAGAAATAAATACATTTATCCAGTGTGAGGGCTTTTTTTTATTTGAACATTTTAATTTTTTTTGGCCCGCTTTTTTCAGTATTTTTATTGTTTGACTATTTTTTTACTTCAGTCTTTCCTTTTAGAAGAAATAAAGCACAGCCCTAAGTATGATGGAAACATTATCAAGAAACCTGAGATGTGAAAAAGGGTTTTTAAATTTACAACTGAAATGCTTTTAAAAATTAGGGAATGACAAAAAAAAACAACCAAAATAGTTATGGATATACAGGTAGAGCCCCCAGTCAAAGTTTTAGGAAAACTCCGTCCTAAATCATTGGGTGTGGGGAGATTTTTTTCAAATTTTGTTTCATCCCCGTACCCACCTTTTGCTGACAACACAGCCAAACTGTGGTAACCCTTTGTTTCACCCGCCCAAGTCACCAACTCAGCTTCCAACAAAGAACCCCAGAGATCACAGCCCTCCATGTTTGACAGTTGGTGTCAACAGAGGAACCATCCTTTCACCAACTGACGGATACAAACACCCGAACGATGAACAAAGTTTTAATTAATGACCAAAGCCCCCAGAAGTGCTCAGCTGGTATTTGAAGGCCCTATTTTGTCCTTTTTTAAAGGGGTGATTTTTTCTCCACCCTTTTCAAAACCCGAAGACAACGCTGCCTTCCCCAGAATCAAAGGTGCTTGAAGTGTTTAGTTGTGAGGGATCACACAGGCTTGACCCCCAAAACATCTCTTCACTTTTATGTTTTTTTTTTTTGAGATTCTCTAAATGAAAGGCTTTTCACTTTTATGCGTAATACTGCTCTGTCTCTGAATCGAATTTCCGTTTTTTCCATTATCACTGTAATATTGTCCGAGTATAGAGGATGTAGTTACACAGTCTGTTCCATCTCTGCTTTAAGACACACAGAGGGGATTTTAATAATAAAAGAAGTTGGGAGAAAATTGTTTGCTTACCCAAAGGCCAATTTACTGCAATTGCTGGAGAACCTTTTTAGGTTGTAACCTATTAGTTCTTCCCAAAGAACGCCATTTGTCTTTTTTTTCAATTTTTACTAACCTAATTTTAGTTTTAAAACCCTCTGGCAGAATCATTTTAGTATTCATTGTATTTCAGTTGATTAAATTTGAAGAAGAACTAAAAAAATTGGGGGTTTCAAAAACCTTTAATCAGTAGTGTTACTGGACACAGTTAGGGCCCCAAATTAAAATAACTAAACTACAGGGAAAAAAGCAAACACCACCAGCAGTAAGCAAATGTAGCCTTTCTGTATTTCAGTTAAACTTCTGGAAAAGTTATCTTATTTTTTAACTGATTAAATTGATCCTCATTTGTGCAGCACATGTATGTTGACGAGATGTGGGCAAAGGACAGGTAGTGGTGACAGATTTATAAAGAATTTCCCCTTCACACCTTTCTTTTTTTGCTGATGAGGGCGGGGGGGAGCAGCACATAACCCAACTTCCCAGCAACTGTCCAAACCCCGCCCCCTTTAGGGAATTCTGGGCAAGTTCTGGTTCACCCTTTTTGCCCCCATATTTGTCCACCCCTCATAAGAAACATATTTAGCACAGGCCCAGATCCTAAAGTGACTTTACTTGGTTTTGGGGGCGGACCCACCCAGAGTCCCACAGAGGTCAGGCCTCACCACACATTCCAGTCTAGCTCATCTGTCCTGATTAATCTATTTTTTTCATTCCCACGTCATGCACTGGTGTCGAGAACCCCCTGTTGGTCTAAGGGTTTTTAAATAACCCCCGAGACAAGTGGGGGGCTACACTGACTTTGTCCTGTTTTTCATCTTCCTAAGCTGCATGAAGTCACCCAGAAAGGGCATTTTAGCCTCACCCCTTCCGGACGTTCCCGTAAAGACGACCTTTAAGAAAAAAGCCGCATGGCAGAGCACGGGGGTTTCAAAAACCTCAAAGAAAGAGGAATCCCGATCGGGACAGCTTTTGGGGCATTTTTTCATTTTTTTATTTTAAAAATTTAAAAAAGGACGACCCAGTTGGCATCCCAAACTTTCGACTGATTCCAGTCTGTTTTTCCGCCCCCAACCACACCACCAAAGCTCCAAATTAGGTATGAGGAAACTATTCACTGCGGTGGCGGCCCCTCCCCGGGGTTTGTTTCCGCCTTGCCCCTGTGTTGGCTGGGATTGGCCCAAGCCCCCCGGACCCGTAGTTGGATATGGGGGTTGGAAATGGATGGATGGATGAAATTATTCATGAAAAACGAATTTATAGCAGGCCCGTGTTTCATTCAGAGAAAAAAGTCAAAATAAGTTGTGCTTCATTTCCAGAAAAAAATCAGTGCCATTGAATGAAGAAAGACGACTAGTCCTGCTACAAGTTTTTTTAAAACATACTTTAATTCCCCATGTGTCTGCTATTCATTTACCATTTTATTTGTCATTTTTTATAGTACTTTGACCTACTTTTTTGTATAAAAAAAACGCTTTTAAAAAATAAATGTTCTAGTTGTTGATGTTCTGGGCCTTTATGATATTCCCCAAATGATCAACAAACACTGCCCCTTCAAAGCAGTTTTGGGAAACCCTTTTACAGCCATCCTGACTAACTGGGAAAGGGTTTTCCAGCACCTCCTTGGGGATGGGGAATGAATTTGATACCTCAGTTTGCCAGCACATTTTTTAGACTACCAAAAGCTTCTCCCAACTTTACCTAACATCACACTCACATGCATTTGTTACCACGCAGCAGCTGCTGACTTCTTCGCCTTCCCTTAAACTTTGTCAAATGAATGCTATAACTTTTAAAAGGTTCCCTCCAGTTTGTACCCACCAACAAGTCTTAGAGCTTCCTCATGACTGTCACACCACCTTTTTTGACCACTGCACCTTGTGCTGTAAATTAGTTTTACTGATTTTACAAGAGGCAAACATTCCTCCACATGCCACACTTTGTGACAGCATCCACAAGGGGACAGCTTAATGGCTCTGGTGATTGTAATTCCACCACCCAGGGGTTGGGTTTTCTCCCATGCCTTTTCTCTTCCCCCTGCAGGCTAGAAGATTGAATTTTAATAATGACAGCATTTGTTCCGGGACCGAACCCAACTCTTCCGGTGGGAAAAATTAAACCGAAGACCACCATCTTGAGTCGGTTCAGTTGAGTATTGCACATGAAAGATGTCCAGCAATTATTGCATGTTTTTTTTGTTTTTAACTTTATATATACAAGGTCACCAGGGTGGTGCCCCAATTTTATCTTTTAGACCTTTGTGTGTTAGAAGTTAGACCTCTTATATCATTGAAAGATGCTGAGAAATTAGTTCATCCCTTTTGTTTTCAGTCGCCAGATTACTGTAACGACTCCCCCCAGGACTACCCAAAAGACATAAATCACTTGCAACGGTGCAAAAAATGCAGCTGCTAGAATCCAACTAGAAAAAAAAAATCTGAGTACATCTCTCCAGTTTTTATGTCACTACACTGGTTACCTGGTCATTCAGGATTATTTTTTAAAAAACTGCTTATTGCTTCAAAAAAATTTTAAAAACTACCCATCTTATATATCGGGGTGTCTGACACCCTTTTATTCCAAATCGTAACCAAACCTCAAATGAGGTCGCTTAGAATTCCAAGAAAAACTTAAAAGTGGTGAGGCGGGCCTTTTTGCTGTTATGCACCTAAAATCTGGAATAGCCACCAATAGGAATTCGCCAGGCTAATACAAAAGCAGTTTAAAACACCGGAAAACAATTTCTTTTTAAATGGGCCCTTCCCATAACTTTTTCTCTTCATTTAACCTGATAATTTTTATATTCAATTTATCATAATAACCATTCATAGTGACTCTAAAACCATACGACCTTTTACTCTCTTCTGTTTCTTTTCCCCGGTTTTCTGTGGTCCCCCCCATCACCACTTAATCAAAGCATCATGATGTTCCTACATTGATGGATTAAAAGCCAAAAGTCCACAGACCATCATCATCAACTGACCTGAGAACCCTAAATACAAAGAGGACTGTTTATTTATGTTAGGTGAAGCCCAGAGGGTTCTTGGCGGTCTCGGGCTGGAACCCCTGCAGATTTTTTTTTTGTTTCCAGCCGCCTGAGTTTTTTTTTTTTTCTGTCCCAAGGCCATCGGCCCTTATTTTTATTTGATTTTAAATTAATGTTGTCTTATTCTAACCTTTACTTTGTATTTTATTTTCTTTTTTCATCATGAAAAGCACTTTGAGCTACATTATTTTTAGAAAATGTGCTATTTAAATTTTGTTGTTGTTGTTGTTTCTTTTTATTCTTCATGCACCCTTAAGGTTCCCCAGTATGTCCTTGATTCATTAAATATTATCTTTTTAGGCAGCAAACCATTGTTTATTAAAAAAACTGAAAACTCTGATTAATTGTCATGTACATACCACAAACAAAAAAAAATTTCCTTCCAGCCAAAGTTGCAGAGAGGAGACCTCTCGCCATCCCTCCATTTCAGGAATAAGCTAGTGGCTCCAGAGTCTCTGATATACACACCCACCCCCCAGGGGGCAGATCCGAGGAGGTGAAAGGCCAGTTTTCTGTCAGATGCTTGGGGAAAGACAAAGGCTGATGGGGGAAACAATATGTTACATCAGACTCTTTTTAGACTCCTCTGGCTCCTTTCTGGGTTTAAAAGATGCACCACATCCCAAGAGCCAGTTTCATTGTCATATATAACTTTTGAATTTGTTCCACTTCATCCAAATGCTATTCCTGCTGATTTCCACCCTTCAGCCGCAAATGAAAAAAAATATCAAGGTTTCTACACAGCTTCTTTTCATGACAAGCTCACCAAGTCATTGAGATATCTGTGAATGCCAACGCCAGACCTGGGTTTCCCGCAGTGGTTCTCACTCCCGCTGAGGTTCCCCCAATTTGATTTGAATTATCATGGCAGATCAGAGAATATCTCTTTATGAAGCAACTTTAGACATAACCTTGGGTACCAGCAATGTTCTAACTTTACTACTGTAGACAGAAAAGAAATACAACCCCTTCATTTTTCACTAAGAAAGTAAATTTCCCCTAAGGATCCTTACTTAACCAAGGGAATCTTTTGGGAAGAAGATGGGAGAGGAGGTTGAGGGAAAGGGGTGTGTGGTGCCCCAGTATTTTTGCAAAAAAAAAAAGGTTCAAGTTTTTTAGCATCCTGGTGTTGCCTGTTTTGGAATTTGGTTACAGACATGGATGCTATCCAGTGACCTGAGATGAAGACGGGCCCTTTTTTTGGTACTGGTCCTTGGGGAACCCTTTTGGGTCCCGCGGTCTGACTTTGTGTTGAATGAGTGGTTGCTCATGGTGTCCCAAATGAGGAAAACCCTACATTGGAGGAAGCATCAGTTAAGGCATTGGCCATGTGGGTCATTCCTATGGTTGATCCAGCTCACAGGATCCCATTGCTGAGGACCCAAGTGGTTGAAGCGGGCCCAAAGGGGGATGTCCACGTAATACCTCCCCCGCAGACAGATGTTCATTTGGGGGAGGACGGGACTGATGACTGCCTGGAGGGTTGCCATCCGGATCCTTAGTTGTTTTGTTGTGAGTGGGTGGGAAAATGCATTTACCGACTGACATGTACCCAGCCTGACCTGACCTGCACAACCTCAGCTTTTCATCTTATCCCATAAGAAAAAAGAGAAGAAAGGCAGCATTGTCTGGGCTGTTTGTGAATTATGCAGCTATTTGATTTGACAAAAAAATCACACAAAGAATATGAGTAGTTTTAAAATTTTTTAAAGTTTTCGGACATCTCTGTGAGATAATAGCCCCCAAAAGCTTTAAAGATTACTTTGTTTTAAATAGACATCAATTCAGTAATTAATAAAAAATTAAGAATCAATGGAGGATTACTCAAACAAGGACAAAGGAGTACTGCATTTCCAGGCCATAATACACCCTAAAAAGGCCTGAATTAAGATCAGTGACAATTTCTGAAAATCTTTCCCTCGGTTTTTCAAATTGAATTGGGCAGCTTTCAAAAAAAATGATGGAGAGATGGTGTTTTTGATTTTCTAAACCTGGGGGTGGAAGAGAACCAGAGCTGTATTTTCGGATGCAAGCTAGAACTGATTAGGATGGGGACACCAGGGATCCCAAAGATCACCCATGCTGATGTGGCTAACATACAACTAGAAAAGAATCTCCAGAAGAAACCTGTGTGGACATGGGGGGAAGACACCTGCATAGCCACCACACTACCCCCAGTCGCCCCACTGACTAATACACTGTGGAAATTACTGGACCGGGGGAAATCGAGCCTCTGACAGAACCCACAGTTACCTTGAGAGACACTCCCCGGGAAGGGAGACAAAGCAAGGGTACATTTGTGTGATGGCAGTCCTGGGTGCCATCCACTGAGCAAACATGGATAAAATTGCCACTTTGTGGTAATTGACATGTTGCTTGGAAATATTTACTTATTTTACTATAGAAGGCACCACAAGGAAAAAATATTTGATGCAAATACGACAGAAAAGCAGTTCAAAAATTAAAACAACCAACAAAAAGAAAAAAGGACACAAACAAATCAAACTGTTTCCTGAAGAGTTTTTTTTACAAAGCACAACCATCCACGTTTAAAATTAACTTTTTATTTTTTTTGCCTAAGATTTTAAAACCCCACCATTTTTTGTTTAAAAAAACCCCCAAAGGACAAAATCAGCCAACACATCCTGAAAAAAAAAACTACAAAAAAATTTTTTAAAAAATGGTTCTTTAAGGCATCAGGTGCTGTTACACGGGGACATCCCTTTTGTGTAGTCAGAGTGACTCTGTAAAGTCTGTGTATTTTTACGGAACATCTCCCAACATTCTGAGCCTGCAGTTACTGAAGAGCACAATAAAAAAATAAACTGAAGGGTTTAAACAAACATAGAGTGCAGGGTCTTGAGAGCCACTTGGACCCCCACAATAACAGGGAAGGCTGAAATCTGCTGGGAGGAGAGGGGGGATGCAACTGGGGGCCCGTTGATGAAGAGGGCTGACCAGAATTTGATTCCATTTCAAGAGCTGTGCTGCCTTTCCCTTGAAAATTAAATGGGGCCCAGGGCAATGCCAGTTCTAAATTATTGGGGCACAACCTACAGATTTGTGCTTTTTTTTAACGCACGGGCATGTCACCCCCCCTTCCAACTGCAGCAGTCGGAAATTAGAGAAATTCCCGGCCTCGGGACTTTAGTAGTATAAATAAACATTTTTGTTTTTTTATGAGTAAGCATTGAAAAGGAATGATCAAAAAAAAAAAGATTTTTATGAATGAAATTATTGTTTATAATTGAAATGACTTTTAGTAACACAAATGAATATAGCAGTATGTAACCCGTTTTTGAGCTGTAAAAGATGCTACAGGTGCCAGGGCTTCTGTTTCTTAACGGGTTTTCCTCTGGTTTTGTAAAGTCCCCCCCTTTTCATGAGTAGACTGGGAATCCAAGAATCTTTCCCTTTTATTTTTTTTTTGACACTTAAAAATTTTGAACAGAAAGGTCATTTCGTTTTTTTGGCCTATGATCCTTTTTTAAAGACCCCAAAAAAAAAGATAAATATTATCGGGGTACATTTCAGCCATCTAACCTAAGGTATTTCTTCCTGTACAATTTATACTAATCCCCTTTTAGTAGTCCCTCATTTGAGAGGGATTTGGGCGCATACAGAGAGAGGGAGAGGGGTTCGAGGCACTGATTAATGGGGTTTTAAAACCACTAAAAGAAAACAACCTAGATTGGGAAGCATACAGGCTTGGGCAGTTTTTGGGCAGAAGACATTTAATTTAAGTAAATGTAAAGTATTACACGAGGTAGTAAAATGTTAGGTTTGAATACAAATGGGCGGTAAAAAAATCGGGGTACCCCTTATGAGAAGGATTTAGGAGTAAAGGTCGACTTCCCCCAACAGTTTTCGAGCCATTAAGAAGGCAGAAGAATGTTGGGGTTATATAGCCCCCATCTGGGGAGTAAAACCAAGGAGGTTTGCTAACCCTTTTTATAATGCACTGGTGGGGCCCCCTCATTTTAGTACTGTGGGGCAGTTTTGGCCCAGGCTAAAAAAAGGACATAGCAGCCAAAAAAAGGTCCAGAGAAGAGCGACTAGGCTGATTCCAGGTTACGGGGGTTGAATTATGAGGAAAGATTAAAAGAGCGAGCCTTTACAGTTTAGGCAAAAGAAGATTAGGGGGAGAATGATTGAAATATTTAAAGAAAAAAAAAAACTTTGGGGAAAGTGGACATTATTCCATCCTTCTTTTTTTGGAGCGTTATCCAATTCAAGGCCTAAGAAGCTTAAATTTAACCCGTACAGTTCATAGTTTTTGGTGATGTAACCCATTTACAGATAATTTATTTTTTATAAAAACAAAGAATGGAGAGATGAGGATGTTATGTGTGGCTTCAGCTGGAAGACGTTGATCTGCCAAGGATGCCAGTTTTGGGAAGAAGGATTTTTAATTTGAATTGTCTGGCTGAGTGAAGGGCATCTTAGGAAGTGGGGGGGAAGGATTTCCTACACAGCAGTTGTTGAGAAGGGTCGAAAGAAATAAAACCTTTTTTGATTTGAAATTTTCTTTAGAATTTAGAATTTATTTGTTAGAATTTAGTATAAAAATTTTTATAGTATTACGGGATCTACGGGAAAAATATTTTTGTTTTCCATGATTCCCCAACACCCCCAAGACCCCCCGTGAGTCAAATAAAAACTGTTTAAAGGGAAAAACCAAATGGCGCCCAATGTTTGTGTTATGTTAAACGAATTAGTTGTATTAATCTATACAATAAAAGGAAAGCCTCACTGACTACCACCACCACTATCACAACTCCAACTTCCTGTGAGGTAGAAGGCAAAAATTTTGGGCAGGCCTCCCAAGCTTACTTAAAAAAGTGGGCATTTTATTTCAAAATTCTACGGAATGGCCAAACAACCTTTTTTCCATATACTGTAATGGATTCAGCCCGATGGCCGGGGGGTTAGGGGTCACATCATCACGCCCAAGAATCACGGAACTGACTGTGAACCAGACAAAAAAAGAAGGAAGAGCTCCCAAAGAGCTGAAAAAAAACGAAAAAGTTTTATTCAAAATGCAGCTCCCGGAAAAAAAGCACGGTGTAAACTGTAAGTTTAAATTAAGTTTATGGACACGCTTCCCCGCCCATTTGTCATTTTTCAAAATTTTATTCGTGAGGTACAAGTTTAATGAGAAGACAGAGGATAAACGAGACTTTGGATCACTTTGTAATGGAGTTAAAATTGTGAGGGGGAAACTTTTAATCCCGGGGTCTTAGCTAACATTAAAAAAACAGTGGACATCAAACATCAAAAGAGAGCAGCCACGGAACTGACTAAACCCCAAAAAAGGGGATCACCCCCATGCATCAAACCGTTTAAAAAAAACAAACACAATTGAAAATGGGAAAAGAATATGCTCTGAGTTGAGCCCACAGCTAACGCTGTTTGCGGAAGCACCCCCCCCCGGCCACCAAATACTACAAAAAAAACCCACAAGAAACACACGCTGTCTCTAGAGTTTCCCACACTCAATGTATTCCCCACATCCCGTATCCCCCTCTGATGTCCCATTTAATTCAGATGCCCCCAAATCCAAAAGGGTCTGGGTTCGCCATGAAAGAAAAGTCTGAGGAACAGACCCTACAAAAAGGTGCATTTATTTCCCGGCAAGATTGCTTTTTCCCTTGAAACATAGTGAGTTCTCGAGTGAGTCCAAAAAGGGGGCCCTATTACAACCAGAGGCTGAACTGACAACGCTATACAAAGAGAACTATAAAATCTGTAATAAACAAACAATAAAACATTGGGGAACCTGTGATTAAATAAAAAAGGGAGCCTTGGCTAAACAAGAAAGAAGGATGGCCTTTTACTGTATGTCGCTCGTTATAAAAAAGCCCGGGGAAGCTTTTAAAGGGTGCTTAAAAAACCAGCAGAGCCTTTATATGAGCAGGCAGCTCAAAGAAGGGAATCAAAAATATCTATAATCAATAAACAAAAAAAAAAAATAGCTTTGCCGGGATTTAAAAAAAAAATAGGTACCTGAACAGTAAAGAAGTCTCAAAGCTAACAATAACTATAAAAATCGATAAACAAAAAACATCAGAACCGCAAAAAAAGGAGAAAGGATGGCCTTATATGGCGTTCGTTATAAAGCAGCAGAGAGGTGTGTGAAGGAGCTAAAAAACAGCAGAGGCCCCACACCTTTAATTACCCAAACCAACCCCCGACCCCACCCAAAAATGCCCCAAACCAAAGGCCTGTTACAATGACAAAATAAGTCCAGGGACACACCCTACAAAAAGGTTGACATTGATTTGAGGCAAAATTGCTTTCTCCTGACAAAAATATACGTGATTCTCAAAAGTAAGCCAAAGGGCCCCCTTTTATATTACAACCGGACTCTGAACACAACGGGGAAAAAGAGATCTTTACAGATAGTTATTGGATATTTTCCCCCAGTTTAAAAAAAATTTCTTTTTTTTTTTAATAAAAATTTAAAAGCTGTACTTCTACGTAAGTGGGGTTTTTATATACAGTATATATATGTGATATGTATATATACAGTGGGGGAAAACTATTTGCCCCTTCATGATTTCTTATTCTTTGAGTTTTTCACAAAATGTTTTTTGATCATCAAACACATTTAATCATTAGTCAAATATAAACAAGTAAACACAAAATGAAAATGGCTTTTTTTATTTAGGGGAAAAAAAAAACCAAAACCTAATGGCCCTTTTGAAAAAATAATTGCCCCTGAACCATTAACGGTTTGGGGTTTTAGCAGCAATAACTGCAATCAAGCGCTTAATAATTGAATGAGTCTTATACAGAGCTCTGGAAGAATTTTCCCACTCATCTTTTCAGAATTGTTGAATTCAGCTTTTTTTGAGGGTTTTCTAGCATGAACCCCTTTTGGTCATGCCATAGCATCTCAATTGATTCGGCGGACTTTTACTAGGCCACCCAAAGTCTTCATTTTTTTCCCCTTCAGAGGTGGATTTGCTGGTGTGTTTTGGGTTTTTCCTGTTAGCACCCAAGATCGCTTAGCTTGAGTTGACGAAAGATGGCGGGGAAATTTTCCTTCAGGATTTTTGGAGACAAAAATTCATGGTTCCATCACCAGCAAGCCTTCCCGGGCCTGAAGCAGCAAAAAAAACCCAGACCATCACACTACACCACCATATTTTACTTTGGTAGATGTTTTTTTAAATGCTGGTTTTTTTTACCCGATGTAAACTTTTCCCTTCCAAAAGTTTAACTTTTTTTCTCACGGTCCACAAGGTATTTTTTCCCCAAAAATCTTGGCAATATTGGGTGTTTCTTTGCAAAATTGAGACGAGCCCTAATGTTCTTTTGTTAACAGTGGTTTCCCTTAAATCTGCCATGCAGGCCTTTTGCCCAGCCTTCTTATGGTGGAGTCGTGAACACTGACCTTTTAAATTGGGAAATGAGGCCTGCAGTTCTTAGACGTTTTCTTGGGGTCTTTGTGACCCCTCGGGTGAGCGCCCCCGCCTGGGGGGAATTTTTGGGCGGCCCACCCCCGGGGAAAGGGTTTACCACTGTTCCATGTTTTTTGCCATTTGTGGATAATGGCTCACTGTGGTTCGCTGGGGTCCCAAAGTTTAGAAATGGTTTATAACCTTTTCCAGACTGATAGATCTCAATTCGTTCCCATTTGTTCCCGAATTTTTTGATCTTGGCATGATGTCTAGCTTTGAGGTGCTTTTTGGGCTACTTTCGGGCAGGAGCCCTATTTGTGATTTCTTGATTGAAACAGGTGTGGCAGAATCAGGCCTGGGGTGGCTACGGAAAATTGAACTGGGGTGATACAACAGTTAGGTTATTTTTTTACAAGGGGGGAATTACTTTTTTACACAGGGGCCCTGTAGGTTTGGGTTTTTTTCTCCCAAATAATAAAAAAACCCTCATTTAAAACGTTTTTTGTTTATTTTTGTTATATTTGACTAATGGTTAAATGTGTTTGATGATCAGAAACATTTTTGGGGAAAAAATGCAAACAAAAGAAATGGAAGGGGAAATAGTTTTTTACACCACTGTATATATATATATATTTATAGATATATGTATGTGTATATATATATATATATATATGTAGATATGTATATGTTTTTATATATATATATGGAAGTTTTATATGTGTTATATGAGATCTGTGTATATATATGTGTCGTTTTATATATATATATATATATATATATATATATATATATATATCAGAAAAAAGCCCCCTTTTCAGGACTGTGTATTTCAACAATAATGTTTTAAAACAAATAATTTCGATCTTTATTGTAAAGGGTTTAAATAAATTTTTATGCATGTTTAATTAACCATAATCAATTAATTAACATGCATCTGGGAATGGCTTAAGACTTTTTCAGCACAGAAAGAGGATTTAAGGTCACAGTTCTAAAAAAGAGGACACTAAAGAGACTTGTTACCGACCGTGAAAACACCCAAAGAAAGATGGCCCAGGCCCGCTCATCTGGGGGAACGCCAAATTTGGGATGCTGCAGGGGGGCATGAGGACGTGATGTGGTAGGGGACAAATTTGTCCGGGACGTGAGATTTTAAAACACGTACAGGAGAAGAAAGGACAGCCGATCATCCTTTCAGTGGGAAAACCACGGGTAAAAAACATCACAGGATCGGGGAATCCAAATCACACCGGGACAGGGACAGGATGGCCACAACAACTGCCCGAGCCACCAGGAACACACAACCCTCCCATCCAGTTTCCTCAGACTTTTCCTTTTCGGCCCCCTAGGCCGGGAAAA
>NW_024382902.1:0-12028 GCF_016835505.1 Polypterus senegalus | reverse complement strand
CCCCGGGGAAAAATACCTAGAAATCTAAAGGCCCGCTGTTGGATAAACCGTCCTTGCCTTTCTGGAACCGGCGAAACATCAACCCCGCGTGTCCGCCCTCCCCCCCGCGCCTTTAGAGCGACGCTCTGATCTCGGTGATTTCAGCTTGCAGGCGGGGTTCAAGGCAAACCCACGGCACAGGCAGCATTTTATCTCAGAACCGGTTTACTTCCCCGCGTCCCCAGTTCGCCTTCAGCCCTGGTGATTAATAGGTAGGTGATTCCATCGTTGGAAACCTTAATGTCGCATCCCCCTAATGAAAAAATCGTTTGTTTCTTTTTTTCCCCGGTGCTCGTGTCCGAGATGTAATGAAACGTGCGCCAGCAGTCTAGAAACAAAAGGGGAGGGCAGCTGGAGCAATCGTCTTGCATGCCGGCTAAACGATATAAGGCACCGACAATCAGAAATCTGAAGGCTGACTTCGCGGCTCTGATTAGAGACACGAAGGAGAGGACCCCATCGGCAAAGATCTTCGTTTCGGGTCCCCCTCTCGTCAGACGATCCAACGAGTACTACAGTCGTCTGCTAGGGTTGAGCAACTGGCTACAGGGTTTCTGCAAGAAGAAGGATGTCGGCTTCATCAACAATTGGAATCTCTTTTTGGAAAGGCAGCGTCTCTTCAAGCGTGATGGCTTGCATCCGAACAGTTTCGGCGCCCGGGTCCTCTCCGAAAACATATCGAAGGTAATTCGTTTTTCTTGACTATCTATCTCTGCTCTTAACCCCTTCCGAAATAATACTGCTGTCCCAGGACATGATGAATGTTTAATAGAGTCTTCCGTTAAAGTTCACGCCATTAATACTGTAATAAGCAATCTCAATGCACGTAGAAAACCTAGGAAATACGGCATAAACCCCAATAATCTAATTAAAATCACTATTTTAGAGGAACAATGTATTAAAACTATAAAAACAGATCGCAGATTAAACAAAAATATACACAGAGCGGCGCTAATAATAATTTAGTTCCTATTCCAAATAACAATAACGCACATAGTACTCATCTTGACCTCCGAAACTTTAAAATATCTATTAAATTTTTAGAGCTTTAACTAACAAAACGTTTTTTTATCAATGATCTTATTAGTGATAAAAAAATAGATCTTATTGCTCTAAATGAAACATGGCTGAATTCAGATGCCGCGTCAGTTTTAATCGAATCTGCGCCTCCGGATTACAGTTTTACTCATTCAAACCGCCAGGGAAAAAGGGGGGGATTGGCTAACTTTTTCCCTCGAGCCGATTAAAATGTAAAGATGCCGTTTGGAAAGTTCAAGTCCTTTGAGTATCTCCCGTTGTTATTCATGGAGATTCTCAAGTTCTAATATTTATCCGTGTATGGACCTCTAAATATAACGCGTCGTTTTTGAGGAATTCTCTGACTTAATGTCAATTTTAATTATAATTTGACACACCCCTAATAGTTGGCGACTTTAATTTTCACTATAGATAATCAGTGTGATCTAAAAGTAAAAGAATTTATGAACCTCCTGGATTCTTTTGATTTGAGACAACTCATAAATCATCACATAAAGCAGGTCATACATTAGACTTAGTGATTACTAAAGGACTGAAAGTTGATATAAAACAGATCATTGATATTGGTCTATCAGACCATTTTTTCTATTTTAATATAGAAATAATGAAAAAACACTATGAGAAGATATTGTTAAAAACGCTTCTTTGATTCGGCAGCAGCTTTAAAACACAAACATTAGCAATCAGTCCGTTTATGTGCCAGCTATAATAGCGAGGACAATGTAAATAGTATGGAAAGATTTAATTCTAAAGTGAGGCCTGTTGACATAGTTGCACCTGAAAAGACAGTGAAAATCTTCAGATGGATACCATGGAAAAACCCAAGAGTGTCTGTTTTAAAAAGAGAACATGCCGTAGGAGCTGAGCGTCAATGGAGGAAGACTAAACTTACTATCCATCACGAAATTAAAGTCAAAAAACAGAATACAATCACACTGTCCGTTCCTTGGGAGAGCTGCAATTTCCCCAAGATTATAAATAACAATGCTAGTAATCCTAGAGTCTTTTTTCAACAATTGATCACCTACAAACCCAGGTAGCTCAAAGGAATGCCTCCTAGTGCTTCCAGTAAAACCCTTTTGAGGCTGTGCATTCTTCAATCAAAAATTAATGATATTAGAAATAACATAGATATCTCCTCAACCTAAGGACCCCAAAACCCAACATCCTGTTATAAACAAATTAAACTCTTTCACTAGGATAGATTTACCTGATTTACAAAAATAATCCCCAATTAAAACCCCCCACCTGGCCTTGCCCCATCCCAAACAAGGTTTTAAAAGGGTATCAGGCGTGCAAATTGATAATGTTTCTGGACATAGTAAATTAGTTACTAGATACGGGGTCTTCCCAGACTGTCTTAAGACTGCTGTATTTAAAACCCCCTACTTAAGAAACATTCTTGACCCTCGGCTCTTGAAAATTTTTAGACCCATCTCTAACATGCCCTTCTTAAGTAAAGTTCTAGAGAAAGGGGTCATAGCATTAAATGACCAACCCAATAAACCTGCTATTCTTGATAAATTTCAGTCAGGCTTCAGAACAAATCACAGCAAAACTACTCGTTAAAGTAGGAAAGACTTGGGGAAATGCAGACAAGGCCATTTATCTGTTCTCATCCTCTTAGATCTGAGTGCATTTGACACCAATGATCACAACATTCTTAGAAATCGCCTTTTGTCAATGGGTGGGCCTCTCTGGCAGGGTCTTAAATTGGTTTGAATCCTACTGACAGGGAGAAAATATTTTGTTAGTTGTGGTAATTTCAACTCGAAGACACATGGACATCCAATATGGGGTTCAACAAGGCTCTATCCTGGGGCCGCTTTCTCAATCTACAGCTTCCGTTAGGTCAGATTATCCGAGCACACGTGAGCTACCACAGCTATGCTGATGACACACAGCTGTACTTATCAAAGCACCTGATGACCCAGACTCTCTTGATTCACTAACACAATGTCTGAATTGTAACTCGAATGGATGAATAGTAATTTTCTGTAAATAAAGAGAAAACTGAAATTTTAGGATCACAAGGATACAATGAGGCTATTAGAAATAAACTGGGTACATTGGATTAAAAGTCAAGACGAGGTAAAAGCTTAGGGGTGATTGTTGACTTAATCTGAATTTTAAATCACATATTAATCAGATCATTAGGACAGCATTTTTTCACTTAAGAAACATAAGTAAAGTTAGACCTTTTTATCACTGAAAGATGCTGAGAAATTAGTTCACGGTTTTTTTTCAGTCGACTAGATTACTGTAATGCACCCTCCCCAGGGCTACCCAAAAGATATAAATCGTTGACGGGGAAATGCAGCTGCTAGAATCTAACTAGGAAAAGAAAATCAGAACCATCACACCAGTCTTAGCGCCACTACACTGGTTACCTGGTCATTCAGAATTGACTTTAAAATTCTGCTTATGGTTTATAAAGCCTTAAATAATCTGCCCATCTTATATACAGAAGTCTGACACCCATATTCCAAATCGAACCTCAGATCCTCAAATAGTGTTCCTTAGAATTCCAAAGCAAAACTTAAAAGAAGTGGTGAGGCTGCCTTCTGCTGTTATGCACCTAAAACGAATAGCCTGCAATAGGAATTCGCCAGGCTGATACAGTAGAGCACTTAAACACTGCTGACAACACATTTCTGTAACATGGCCTTTTATAACTTCATTTTAATCGTAATTTAACTTAATCCTGATACTCTGTATGTTCAATTCATCATAACAACTATTCATGGTGGCTCTAAAATGTGACCCTACTCTCTTTTCTGTTTCTTTTCCGGTTTTTGTGGTGTGCCTGCCCCCCTCCACCTACTCAAGTTCATGATGTCCCCAATGATGGATGGATTAAAGGAAGAAGTCTCGTGACCATTTATCATCATCAAGCCTTCCTGAGAACCCTAAATCAAAAAGAACAGTTTCATTATGTTAGGTAGAATGCCAAAAGGACTGGGTATCTCATGGTCTGGAACCACAGATTTTATTTTTTCTCCAGCCGTCTGGAGTTTTTTGTTTTTCTGTCCCCTGGCCATTGAACCTTACTCTTATTCGATGTTAATGTTGATTTATTTTTTTTAATTATGTCTTTCATTTTTCTATTCTTAATATGTAAAGCACTTTGAGCTACCTGTTTGATGAAAATGTGCTATATAAATAAATTTTGTTGTTGTTTGTGTGTGTGTGTGTGTGTGGAGCGGAGAAGAAAAAGAAAAGGAAACATTTTAATAATACGTAAATGATTGACAATGTAATTGTTTTTTCATTGTCATGAGTGTTGCTGGCATATATATATATATACTGTATATATACATACTGTATATACACATATACATTTTCTTGTATATACACATTTATATATACAAATCTACATATATATATCCATATATATATATATATATATATATATATATATATATATTAAGGTGGGACTCGATTAAAAATGGTTTTTTTTTTAATTTAAAAGTGTTTTAGTGGGCACAGAATCAAATAATAGACATGTATATGAATATTGTAAACTGAAGCTGTTTTAATTTCTGAAAAAAAGCCTTTAAACTGCATTTGAATTCAAAACAGAAACAAAAAATATCATCCCCGGTTAAAATTGGCAGACTTAAAAATAAAGTGGTAGTTTAAGTACTTTAAGTAGATTTTCAGAATAGTATTGTCTTTAAATAATAATAACCAAAATTTCAACATAAAGTGCAGTTTTTCTTCTTAAAAAAAATAAGTCAGAAACATAAGGTAATTTGACCAACTTAATCTTTAAACTCTGAGTAACCTTAGCCAAAATTATTTAGTACATTAGGCTAAAACAGTGTGATCATTGAACATTTTGTAATTAGAATTACTACAGTCACGGAGTCAATGATCCCCAGTAAGAGCCACAAAGTCCGCTTTCGTAATGCATCTAATTTTGCTTGCTTTTCAGTGTGCACAAAATCAGGCTTTTATCAAGGCTTCGCTCGGGTAGTCGAAATGATCAGTCATAGGATATGGCGTTATTTCAGTGCCACTATTCTGGCTACGTAAAAAAATATTGCAAGTGCAAGTGTTGCATTTTGAGGAGAAAATTTTTTTTGAGCTACAAAAGCTGAATTTGAGTGAACAAAATTCATTTGCATGCAAAATGTATTTCAGTGTTTGCACTTATCCATATACACACACAATAGCACCCCTCTCGCTCAGTTTTTTCATTTGCGCTTGTTTTCGCAATGTGTTGCTTCGCCCAACATTCTCTGCGCAAGCCCAACTCTCTGTACACCGTTATAATGTGCCACAAAACCAACCAATCACAATTTGGTTTCAAAAATTTGATTGGCTCTTACGGTCTCCAATCAGCTCGCTAGCTGCTGCATTCGGAACAGTCCGAAATGTAAAATCCAGCAAACTCAATTAAACCCCAATTTGGATAATATCTTTAATTATTTTATTTTAAAATATATTATTTGTTAAGACTATCGGGGTTAGATAATGTAGTTGCATTATACAACCATAACTGACTTCCAAATTATATTCTGATTGGAACCGTAAGAGCCAATCAAATTGAAACCCAAGTCTGGATTGGTTGGTTTTGTGCACCTTATAACGTGTACAGAGAGTTGAGCGTCCAGGCAGAGAATGTTGTGAGCCTAAGCAACACATTCAGCAAGCGCAAATGAAAAAGAGCTAGAGAGTGCTATTGTGTGTGTGTATATGGATAGCGAAACACTGAATAATTTTGCAGCAAATGAATTTTGTTCACTCAAATTCAGCACTGCAGCCAAAATAAATTTCTCCCAAATGCAACACTTGCACTGCAATCTTTTTACGATCGCTCAATATTTTTACGTGTGCTCAGAATAGTGGCACTGAAATAACGCTCATATAGAAGCGACTTTATTCCGACTCTAACATTTTTGTAGCTGGATGTAGTGCATCAGTGTAATGGATGTACCAGAAATGATGCTTTGAGAAAAGTTCCCGTTGCTTGGAATTGAAAGTGTGATTAAATCGTTATTTTTTAACGCGTTATGGAGATACATGCATCGAAGCTTCTCAGCTGTGCTTGTGCTAATAAAGGGAAACATTTAAAATAAGCGTAACATGATTCTCGTTAACCGAATATTTTTCATACCTCCCAAACCAAGGAGATCTTGAAGGTAAAATGAATCAATGTGGTACATACTCAGTGCATCCTCTCGGGAATTGAACCTCAATAGACATTAGGAAGACTCTAAATTGAGCCACAGCTGTGGCTTGTCTATCGAGTATGTACTGTAGATCGGTATATATATACATTTAAATATATACCGCGTGCATAGTGGAAGTAGAAGCTATGAAAAAGAAAAGGGAACATTTAAAAAACGTAACATGACTGTCAATATACAGTATTTGTTTTTGTGAGTGTTATGAGTGTTGCTGTCATCAAGGATTTGATTATCATTATTTCTTTTCAATCAGGTTCGTATTTGTAGGATGTGTTGTGTTCAAGTTAGATTCCGTGTTTGTCAATCGTTGTAAAGATGACAGGTTTCATTCATCGATTCGTTTCTTACTGCATCAATAAACAGCTCGTCTTCTTCTTTATCTGAGACCTGACACATGCATGCACGGGTTTTTTACACTGTCTTCCTTTGCGGACATTGACTTTTTCCACCGTGTGCTTTGTTTCCACGTAGCTGGTTTTATGAATATGCTTATCAGACGCTTCATATTTTGCACCTTTTCAATTTAATAGTTCCGGTTTTGTTCAGCGCCTTTGGAACTGTTGTTTTTTATTTGTCACGGCCAGTTCCGTGAGCCATTTTCGGTGTACGCATCGAAGGTTCCCCAGCTGTGCTGGTGCCATCTCGTTATGTCCATAGCTTTATTTAATGTTCCTTAGTCCTGGCACTTAAAACTTTCTCTAGTTTCGCTTTAGAGTTTGTGTCAAACACCCGCTGACCATCTCATCTTCCTCTCCATAAGCACTTCTCACCCGTGAATATTTAGTGGCAGTTGCTTTGGATTGCCGCTGACGGATGGCCTTATATGGGCAGGGCACTAAATTACAAACGAGCACAGCCTGTCTATGAACTTAATTTAAAGTGTAGGTTTACTGCGGCTTTTTTTCCCAAGTAGCAGAACCCATCAATATGGTTGATATGTCATTCCCCGCTCTTATTGTTTCGCTGCCTTCAATTATATGTTTTCTTAAAGCCTTTTGGAGGTCTTCCTGGTTTTCCGCACTGCGTGATTATGGGGGAGGGGGATGATGTCACCACGAAACTCCGCCCCCACGGGTTTAATATCATCTCCATTACAGTAAATGGAAAAACTGCTTCCAGTTATGACCATTAGCGTAGAATTTCGATATAAAACCTGCCCAACTTTGTAAGGGCTGTAAGGAATGAACCTGCCAAATTTCAGCCTTCCACCCAACGGAAGTTGGGGGAATTAGGATGAGTCAGTGAGTGAGTGAGTCGTGAGTGGGGGGCTTTGTTTTATTAGTATAGATCATCTATCTATCTATATATATATATATATATATATATATATATATATATATATATATATAAAAAAAGGCTGCAGTGCCTGCTGCCTCGCAGTTCGGAGTCCTGTGGTTCATTTCCCCGGGGTCCTCCCTGCATGGGTTTGCATGTTCTCCCCGTGTCTGTCAGGGGTTTCCTCTAATCCAAAGACATGCCGGTTAGGTGGATTGCGATTCTAATTTGGGCTTGGTGTGTGGTGGTTTGGCACCTCCTGGGATTGGTTCCTGCCTTGTGCCCTGTGTTGACCCGTGACCCGTGTTGGATTCAGCGGTTGGATATGGATGGATGGATAAAACATAAAGCAGATTGTAAAATCTTGTGGTCTTGTTGCATGGTATCATCCAGTTGACACTCGGAACGACCACAGAAGGGGGAACCTAGAGGTGGACCACCATCCTCTTTAATACCCTTGTGTGCCAGGTATCCGTGTGTGTGTCTTCTGGTGAGGTTTGCATGCATGGGGCCACACAGCACGTGTTCAGTCTCTTCCGGGATTCCCGTCTGAGAGAGAGACAGAGAGACACACACACACACACAGGCATGCCGGGGCAGACAGGAGAAAGACACAGTTTTAACCCGTGAGTAAACCCCCACACACAACGAATCCCCACACACAGGAAAACACACAAGCTTTGCCGACAGACAGAAACAGACACACACACACACAATGCGGTGAGAACGACAGCACACACACAGACACAGATTGCGGCAAGAGACACACACCGGCAAGCGGGGAGACACACACACACAGGCGTGCACAAGTCACACACACACACACAGCGCGGGATTGTTGCAATGTTACTTTTCTTGGTTGTTTATTAAATTACAGATTTTTCAAATGTTCATTTTTTTTCCCCCGTGCTTTAAAAATCATTTAAAAAGGGGTTTTTAGCGGCGGTCATAAGGCTATAAGCAAATTTGCAGTGTTTTTTTCTCTGTTGTTCAAGGTTTTACATTTAGTTTACTATTACGCTGTGCTTTCATGGTATGTTAACTATATTTGTGCCCTTTAAAAAAAAAAATATATTTACATACAGTTCATAAGGTCTGGAGATTAATTGTATTTACATACAATCCTATTGGGAAATTACTTGTTCACGACCAAATCGGTTAGAACCAGAGTTTTGGACGGGTTAAGTGCGTGAGCCGAGGTTCCACTGTATTACTGTCAGACAAAATTGCAGGCATTTTTCGAAAATACAAACAGTATTACTGAGAGAGAAAAGAAAGGCACACAATACAGTGACACATATTACAGCCACATACAAGGTCCCTTGCCATTTAATATAGACTGTTCCTTTCTAATGTCATGCACTATTGTTCAGCCGTATTGTAACGGCTTAATTCTAGTTCTTAGTTTAAGCAGCACCCCTGCCTGCCTGTTGCTTTTCAAATTAAATCGAGTTGGCCCGGGTTTCCGAGGTCCACTGGGTTGTCACATACATACAAGACCAAGACAAGCAGACTGGGAGTCTTCATTGTTTGTTCATCTATTTTTATTTTTAATTGTTTTTTTACATTTTTCTAAACAATTAATAATAAAAAAAAAAAAAAACTTTACTTAGATATAAAAGTCAGTCAGGCAGTCAGTCGGTCAGGGTCACGGGGGTCTACCTGGAGCTAATCCCAGGCAGCACAGGGTGCAAGGCGAACAAACCCGGGCAGGTTGCCAGCCCACCTTAGATATAAAAAGTGAAACTTGTATATTCTGTAGATTCATTCCACAGAGTGATATATTTCAAGGTTTATTTCTTTCATTTTTGATTATGGCCACAGGATAAAGAAATTCAGTATCTCAGAAATTAGGAATATTACCCAAGACCAATATAGAAAAATGATTTTTAATACAGAAATGTTGTCCAGAAAAGTCTGCCCATGTAGGCACTCAGTAGCGTTCAGGGCTCCTTCTGCATGAATGACTGCATCAAGCCGGGGTCCCTGGAGGTGATGAGCCTGTGGCGCTGCTGAGGTGTTATGGAATCCAGGATGCTTCACCTCATCTGCATTTTAGCTCCGGTGTCCCTCATGCTTCTTGATAGATTTCTATGGTGCTTAGGCAGGCAAGGGCTGCTGGCCAATCAAGCCCAATGATACCCACCATGGTCAATAAACCAGCTATTGGTACTTTGGCAGTGTGGGCAGGTGCCAATTCCTGCATCTCCATAAAGCTTGTCAGCAGAGGAAGCTCTAAAATCTCCTGGTAGATGTCTGGCTGCACTGACTTTGGACTTCCAAAAAACTCAGTGGACCAACACCAGCAGGCTCCCCAAATCATCACTGACTGTGGAAACTTCACACTGGACCCTCAAGCAACTTGGGATTCTGTGCCTCCACTCTTCCTCCTGACTCGGGACCTTGATTTTCAAATCGACTTTCATCTGAAACGAGGACTTTGGACCCCTGAGCTGTTAACAGTCCGTCCGCTTTCTACCTAGCCCGGTAAGATGCTTCGACGTTCTTCTGGTTCAGGGAGTGGCTCGACACCAGGAATGCTATGCCAGTTGTAGCCCCTGGCCCTGGTTATACATGTCTGTGTGTGCGGCTCTTGAAGCACCAACTCCAGCCGCAAATCCCCAAATTCTTCACAATCCCTCAAGGCTGCAGTTATCCCTATTGCTTGGGCACCATTTCCTGCTGTCACATTTTTCCTTCAACTCAACTTCCATTAATCTTCTTGGATGCAGCACTCTGTGAAGAGCCAGCTTCTTTAGCAGTGACCTTTGTGGCTTTGCCCCTTTGTGGAGGGAGGGTTTCAAGGACGGTCTGGACAACTGTCAGGTCAGCAGTGTGATGGTGGGCCTACTGAACCAGACGAGAGACCATTCCAGGCTCGACCCCTGCAGGTGATTTGGGTTAGCCGAGTGGAGTGTCAGACCAGGAGTTGACAATATGGAACTTTGTCAACAATATTCAAATTGTCTGAGATACTGAATTGTTTACCTACTGCGTCACTGCACAGCCTTTTATACATACATATACACATATATATATATATATATATATATATATATATATAAACTGCTCAAAAATTAAAGGAACCCTTTGAAAGACATCAGATCTCAATGGGAAAAAGAACTCCTCGTGGATATCTATACTGATATAGACTGGGTAATGTGTTGGGAACAAAGGATGCCACATCGCTTGATGGACATGAAATGATCAACCTAAGAGCCCTGAATTCAAAGACGCAAAAATCAGAGTGAAAAATATGATGGCAGGCTAGTCCATTTTGTCAAAATTGAACTGCAGCAACTCCAAATTGATAGCACTTTGTATGGCCCCTGTGTTCTTGTATACATGCCTGACAACATCGTGCATGCTTCTAATGAGATGACAGATGGTGTTGTGGGGACTCTCCCAGATCTGGACCAGGGCATCACTGAGCCCCCTGGACAGTCTGAGGTGCAACCTGGTGGCATTGGATGGACCAAAACATAATGTCCCAGAGGTGTTCTATTGGATTTAGGTCAGGAAAGGTGGTGGCCAGTCAATGGTATCAATTCCTTCATCCTCCAGGAACTGCCTGCATACTCTCACCACATTGAGGCCAGGAATTGCGTGCTCCAGGAGCCACAGTACCAGCATAGGGTCTGACAACGGGTCCAAGGATTTCATCCTGATACCTAATGGCAGCCAAGGTGCCTTTGTCTGCTCTGTAGTGGTCTGTGTGACCTCCATGGATATGCCTCCCCAGACAATCATTAACTCACCACTAAACTGCTCGCTGAATGATGTTACATGCAGCATAATGTTCTCCACGGCTTCTCCAGACCCTTTCACTTCTGTCACGTGCTCAGGTGAACCTGCTCTCATCTGTAAAAGCACAGGGCACCAGTGGTGCATCTGCCAATTCTGGTATTCTATGGCGAATGCAATCGAGCTGCATGCTGCTGGACAGTGAGCTCAGGGCCCATTAGAGGACATGGGGCCCTTGGGTCACCCTCGAAGTCTTTCTGGTTGTTTGGTCAGAGACATTCACACCAGTGGCCTGCTGGAGGTCATTTTGTAGGGCTCTGGCAGTGCTCATCCTGTTCCTCCTTGCCCAAAGGAGCAGATACTGGTCCTGCTGATGGGTTATGGACCTTCTATGGCCCCCTCCAGCTCTCCTAGAGTAACTGCTTGTCTCCTAGAATCTCCTCCATGCCCTTGAGACTGTGCAGGGAGACACAGCAAACCTTCTGGCAATGACAGTATTGATGTGCCATCCTGGAGAAGTTGGACTACCTGTGCAACCTCTGTAGGTCCAGGATGCTCAGGCTACCAGTAGTGACACTGACTGTAGCCAAATGCAAAACTAGTGAAGAAACAGTCAGAAAAGATGAGGAGGAAAATGTCAGTGGCCTCCACCTGTTAAACCTTCATTCCCGTTTTGGGGTCATCCATTGTTGCTCTCTAGTGCATCTGTTGTTAATTCAACAAGCAGCTGAAACTAA
>NW_024382901.1:0-6876 GCF_016835505.1 Polypterus senegalus | reverse complement strand
TTGTAGCTGCCTTCACACGTTCCCCCCGTTTAAAAAACAACCCCATAAAGGCCGCTTCCCCCTTTCTTGGGTTCTGTACTGTTTTATTGTTCGCTTATTACGAATTATAGTTCTTTTTATATATCACGCTGTCAGTTCAGAAATTGGTTGAAATTATGAAAAAGCTGCACGAGCTCACTCTTGAGAATGCAACATATAATTGTCCAGGAGAAAAGCAATCTTGCCTGAAATCCATGGCAACCTTTGTTGGGTCTATGCCTGAGACTTCTCACTTTCATCGCAAAGCAGAGCCTTACGGGAAAATTTGGGAGGCATCTGAATTGAAATGGAGATTAGAAGGTGTAAGGGGGATGCGAGGAATACTTTAAAGTGTGGAGAAACTCTAGAGACAGCGTGGTATTAACTTGTGGATTTTTCTGTGAGTATTTGGTGGCAGCGTGAGGGTTGCCTACGCCAGACTTTAGCTGTGGAGCTCACCCTGAGCATATTCTTTTCCTACCTTGTAAATTGTGTAATGCGTTTTTTGAACAGGTTTCATTTTAAAAGTTTCTCGCACAGCAATTTAACTCTGTTACAAAGTGATCCAAAGTCCGCTTATACCTTGTGTCTTCTCATTAAACTTGTATCTCGTAATAAAGTATTCAGTGTTTTTCTTCAGCCTTTGAGCTCTTCCTTTTTTTCACGACTGCAGTCACAGTCAGTTCACGGGATTACGGGGAGGCGTGGATGTTTCACAGCAGCTCCACCCCCACCATCGAGCTAACGTTCATTACAGTATATGGAGAAAATAGGTTCCAGTTATGACCATTACACGTAGAATTTCGAAATGAACATACCAATTTTTTGTAAGTAAGCTGTAAGGAATGAGAATGCCAAATTTCAGCCTCTACCTACAGGGAAGTTGGAGAATTAGTGATGAGTCATGAATGAGCCAGTCAGTCAGTCAGTGGGGAAAGAGTGAGTGAGGAGTGAGTGAGTCAGTGAGGTTTGGTTTATTAGTATATATATATATATATATATATATATATATAAAAATATATAATTGCCCTCATGGTAATTCATATCAGCGGCCATTATTATTATGTTCGTGGGTGTGATAACTTCAAAGTATGCACAGACTGTATTCAGTTTCCTTTAAAATATCCAATGCTGTGTATTTGCACTGAAGAATTTTTTGTTTTTCATCAGTTTTAAACAGCCCACCTGTTGTCACTTTCAGGTCACTGGCCAACAGGTCAGGAATTTCTCATACAAACTTCAGTCCATCGGCCCAGTTTTGAGTCATGATTGACCAGTGAGGCTCTAACAGTCTTTGTATGGTGGAGTGTACATAAACATAACTGGTTTTTTCCAACATAAAAGGTTGGGGGCCCCGGGGGGTTTTTGCTAATGTAAGAGATCACTTGATAAACCATATTGAATAAAGGATTTTTTTTTATCCTGCTTTTCTTCCCTGTGACCAGTGACACGCATGAATACACAAGAATCTACATTGTTAATAACAGCATGCAGCACTTGAATCCAGGGTTATTGTGTCATTTCCGGGGACAAAGTGAAAGCTCATCAACTTGCCACCCCCCTCATCCCGCATTGTTGATCATCCCCTCATGGCTCTCTCATTTCGGGTAGCTTCATGGTGCTCTGGGCCCAGGGGGACCCCCCTCACCCTCACCCCCCCCTGAAAGAATAAATCATTTTGTTTTTTTCACATTTGTAATTCATATCCACTTTTGCAAAGTTTTTTTTTTAATGCACAAATCCAGGTAAAGTTTTATAAAAAAACCCCTCATGTGGAATTTTACACTTATTTTTAAGGTCAGAATTCAGTTTTGTTTTTTGAGCATTTCAGATTTTTGTCAGTTCTTTCCCAAAGATGAAGAGAAAATTTATTGTACTGCCCTTTTTACACGCTGAACCTGCGGGCCCCCTTTTAAAAGAAAAAAACGTTCTTGTCTCTACTCTCCCCAAAATTTTTTTTCTTATTTGCATCAGTTAGACAATGAGGGGGAGAGAGTTAATCTGATCACGGATTGACAGACAGGTGTACTGAGAATGTAGTGTGGACCAATAAAATCACTCTCTTGCTCCTGCAGCCTTGTTTTACCAACAGACAGCAGGGGACAGAAAAAGGGGCTTTGTTCTGTTAGTCCCAATGTAAGGGGAAACGCCTGTAAAGAAAATATTTTTATTTTCCTAAGAAGATAGAACTGTCATTAAAGAAAATTAATCAAAGGACTTGCCCCTAAGGAAAGGGTCTTACAGTCAGGGGGCCCCCAAACTGCAGCCTAGGTAGTCTATTCATTTTTTTTTTTTTTTTTATTATTTTATTAATCTTACTAATAAAAGGAAAAGTTCTCACCACCACTCACTACCCACCACTGACCCTCCCACTGACTCATCACTAATTCTCCAATTCCCCGTGGGTGGAAGGCTGAAATTTGGCTGGTCATTCTTACAGTTTCCTTAAAAAAGTTGGGAGGTTTTATATCGAAATTTATGCGTAATGGTCATAACGGGAAGCAGTTTTTCTCCATTTACTGTAATGGAGATGAATCAACGCCGGGGGCGGATTTTCGGGCATCATCACCCCCCACGAATCACGCAGTACATAAAAAACCAGGAAGCCCCAAAAAGCGCTGAAAAAAAACATGCATTATATAATTGAGAAGGCAGCTAAACAATAAGAAGCAAAAGCGGAATATAAAACCCATATTCATGAGTTCTCTTTTTGAAACAAAGCCCCCATGTAAACCTACATTTAAATTAAGTTAAAGACAGGCCCGGGCCTTGAATTTAGTGCCTGCCCATATAAGGCCCCCCACGGCAATCCAATAGAAAACCCCCCCAAAATTCAGGGGTGAAGGATTGCTTATGCAGAGGAAGATGAGATGGGGGGGGTTTTGACACAAACTCACCCAAACCCCGGAGAAAGTTTTGCCAGGACTAAAAATTAAATACAGCCATGGACATAGAGGAGACACCAGAAAGCTGGGAATCTTTGATGCAGACACCGAAAACGGCTACGAACTGACGGGTGCATAGATAAAAAACAACAGTTCCAAAGAGGCCCCAAAAAACCAAAAAACAATTGAAAAGGAAAAAATATGAAGGTTGATACAACAAGCATATTCATAAATCCAAAAAAAAGCACACGTTGGAAAAAGTCAAGTCCCGCAAAAGGGAAAAGAAAACCCCTGCAGGGGGTGTCAGGTCCAAAAAGAAGAAGACGAAAACGTTTATTACGTAAAAAACAAATCGATGAATGAAACCTGTCATCTTTTACAACATTGACAAACACGGAATGTAACTTGAACACAACACATCCTACAAATAAACCTGATTGAAAGAAATAATGATAATCAAACCTTTTATGAAGCAAACTCAGTAACACTCAAAACAAATACTTATATTGACAGTCATGTTAGTATTTTTAAATGTTCCCTTTTTTTTTCTACCTTTTTAACACACTCTCAAAGTAACGCTGGTTTTTATATATGTTTTTATATCCCCTCTAATACTTAATGGATACTTTATTCGCCATCAATGATTGTTTTGGTAAAGCCATTTCCGGTATTCATTAGATGAACGAAAAAGTAAGAGGGGGGAGGATGATTATTGAGGCATGGGTTTTTAGTGCGCACTTCCCATCTGAATTTGCATCACATTTGAAAAAATATATCTTTCGCCCCTTTAGTCCATATTTTCCCGGGGAGTTTGGGAACCGCCCGGGGGGTAATTTATCCGCCCCGGGAGATCATTTTTATATCTGTATTATTGTTAAGGCCCGGATAGAAGCGCTGGTAACACAAAAAATACAGATCCCCTAATGCAGCGCCAGCTGCCTTGCCCTCACCCACCGGTTTAACAAGTCTACCTTATGATGCTGCAAAATTAGCAAGCAGTAAAGGCGAAGAAAAAGTTGATTCTGAAAATAGAGCCTTTTTAAAAACCCAGGGAGGTGAGTATATTTTCGAACCCCGGGGGTCTCATTTGTGGGGCTAATGAGGCTGTAATTACAGAATTTAACTAAGACAGCACAAATCAAAAAAAATCAGGGTAAACTGAATGCATTTGGGAAAATGAAAACAGCATAATTAAATAAGAATCTGACACTTTAGCGACGCTTTTAACTCGCACAATCACAAAGTGATTTCAAGGAAAACGTTTTTTGGAGACACAAATGCACCAGTTCATTTTTCCTCACTTTCCTTTTCCGAATGTTAAACCAAGCCACACGGGTTCCCAAACGCAATTGGATAAACTGAGGCACGACTGAGTTTGCACGGCGCTTTGGGACTTTTTAAGAACAAAAGTCCGGGTTCACTGCTCAACCTTTTGTGCTGTTTGGTTGAATATCGGGGGAGAAGCTCTTCAGTGATAAAGACAACAAACAGCACACAGGAGTCGCCTTTTACTGATGAGACCCGCAGTCCATCCTGAGAATTCCACAACCAGAACCTCACACCAAACAGAAACAACCTGTCAAAAGATGCCAGGCGCCCCGCTCTAAAATGAATATGAGCAAAAAAACAACTGAATGATTTGATTTTTTATTGGAAAGGAACACATTTTATTTTTTTTTCCAGGTTTTGTTAGCAGCATGTTCATATTTGAATTTGTATAATTTTGACAGGATATTTTTTTAGGAGAGCAAAATCTTTTGGGATATTTAAAATCTAAGTTTATTTTTATATAAAATTACAAAGAGTAAAGAAATTTGAATGTTTGTTCTTTTAACGCTTACTTTATTTCTAACTTGTATAATTTAGACAGGATATATTTTATGGAGAGCAAAATATTATAAGTTGTTTAAGGTTTGAGTTGATTTATTCACTAATAATATTCCTGTCTGTTTTACCATTCCTACCAAAAAATATTTCGTCACTAAATAAAATTCCTTCTATTTAAAAAATTTAAAAGAACTTGAACAAATAGATAGTTCATAATATCCACGCAGACTTACACTGAAGAGCGGGGTCATCCGCTTTTAACAAGCAGCGATTGCAATTTACACGAAATAGCTTTTGTGTGTATATATGTAGATATGTATGTATATGTATATATATGTTTATATATGTGTGTGTATGTAATGTATGTGTGTATGTATGTATGTATATATTGTGTGTATATATGTTTGTGTGTGTGTAAATATATATATATAGAGATATATATATATATATGACAACAACACTCATCACTCACAACAGTGACAAAACAATTACATTGGCAATCAGTGTTACATTATTTTCAAAATGTTTTTCTTTTTATTCTTTAACACACTATTTTGGGATGGCGAGGTATTTTGCTAGTTTTAATTAAAAGAGATAAATTCCATAAATTCAAGTTAAATTTAAAAAACAAAGCAAAAAATTTATCCCTATCCAAGAGAAAGAGAGGAAAGCCAACAGCCAAAGATACTCATAAATAATAACAAGAAAGGAAGAGGATATTTTTCCCTGAAATGGAACCTTATTCTGAAATGTTATTGATTAGAACCTGACATAATTTTAAAATGTTTTGAACGGAACCTCTAAGTGAGAATTTGATTTTCAATTTCATGTAAAGAAAATCAGTTATCCACTGACTTACAAGTGGTAGGGTGGGATTCTTCCTGTTGAGCAAGATAAGTCTATGTGCTAATAGTGAAGTAAGGGCAATCACAGTTTGTCCTTTCCACCATAAGACCCCATGTGAGCCCACCAAACACAGCTGTTAGAAGATTAGAGGGATTGAGACCAAGGCTTTCTGAAAGGCATTCAAAGATTTTGTCCAGAATGATGTTAATTTGGTGCAGGCCCAAAACATGTGACCTAGTGAGACTGGAGCTCGATTGCAAATTCACAGGTTGTATCTTATCCTGGAAACTTTTGACAAATTTAAACAAGATAAGTGTGCTCAATAGAAGATTTTAAGTTGAATAACTGAATGCTTTGCACATACGGAGCTCGAGTGTATTCTGTACATGGCTGCCTTCCATTCCTTTTCTGAACTATTAAGTGACAGATCCTTTCCCCAATGTACTCTGGGTTCTTTGAAAGAAAGGACATTTAAAATGTCCCCTTTATCTCTGATGCATTTTGAAAGATACAGCCAGTGGTTCTATGGCAATTGCAAAGAGCAAAGGTGATAAGGGCATCCTTGTCGAAAGTACCTACATTCTAGTTTGAAGTAGTTTGAAATAATGTTTTAATACAAATAGAACTAGTTCTGAACTAGTATATAGTAGTCTGATCCATGCATATATGTTTGGGCCGACCCAAATTTGTTCAATGTGGTGAATAGGTAGTCCATTTCAATCATGTCAAATGCTTTTCTACATCTAAAGATAATAAGAATTCTGGGGTGTTAGATTTAATGGGTGAATATATTAATTATATTAAACAGACATCGAAGATTAGAAGTTAAGTGACTGCCTTTAATAAATCCTGTTTGGTCTTGTGATATTACAGAAGGAAGCACTTTCTCAATCTTTCTGGCTAGAAATTTGGAAAGTATCTTAACCCTTAAACCACTGCATATACTTGGGGGGTTAATGCATCCCCTGGATGCCAAATACTTTTTTGCTGCACTTTTTAGGAACAGATCACAATTCACCAAGAAAAGTGAAATTTTAATGGAACAAATATTTTTTCATGCAATTACTGTAACCCTGATCATTTTACACACTGCCAAATGAATTGAAAAACTATAAAAAAACTACTGCAAACATTATTATATGTACAAGGTACAACTGATGCTATAATGAAATTCAGAAAAACACCAACCAACTACTTGAACTGGGGTTTTACGGAAGTGATGCTTGAGGCTGTCTATTGCAGGGGTGAATCCCCGGGGCAGTGATGTTTATTTGTTAGGGGCATCCCCGAGAGGGCTCCA
>NW_024382900.1:0-19366 GCF_016835505.1 Polypterus senegalus | reverse complement strand
CATTTTTATTCCTTTGACTTCAGTCATTTACCACTTCAGCAGATGTCCAAGGAACACTCAATTTGCCTGACAGTCCTTGGGTTTTAATTCTTGATTTCAATCTACATGCTTCCGTTAGGTCAGATTATCTCGGGGAATAACGCGAGTTACCACAGCTATGCTGATGACACACAGCTGTACTTATCAATAGCACCTGATGACCCTGATTCTATTGATTCACTAACACAATATCTGACTTGTATCTCAGAATGGATGAATAGTAATTTTCTCAAGTTAAATATGTGGTGTGGAGGACGGCCGGCTGTTTATCCCGGCCAATACCCCCAAGCTGCTAGGTGGAGCCCTCCTTGCAGCATGGAGGTTCCCAGAAGACCAGCAGAGCATCACGGACAATGGAGTTTTTATGCACCGCCCTGCTGGATGCCATGGGGGCCACAAGAGGGAGCTGCAGGGAGGACCGAAGAGTTCTTAGGTTCTATGACCCGGAAGTTCGTCATAGGAAGAGCGACGGGCTTCCAGGTTGAAAAGAAAAGGACTATTTACCCTGACCCGGAAGGAATAAGGATTTGTGGATTGTTGGGCAGGAACACGTCCGGGTCAGGGAGTATAAAAGGACTGTGGGAGCTCCCAGACGGCGAGCTGAGTTGGGAGGCAGGGTGGCTAAGCGTCTGGGAGTGGAGGATTGGTTATTTGAGTATTGTTTATTTGATAATTGTGGAGAGGAGCGTGCTTTGTGCACATTATTATAAATAATAAATAATAATTGGACTTTTACCTGGTGTCTAACGTGTGGTCTGAGGGTACAAGGTGCAAGAAAACCCCTAATCTGTCACAGTAGACATAATAGTGCGGATATCTAATTGTACCTGAAAAAATGTCCACATGTTTCATAGTACTCTTTACAGAGTAATGAATGTAATTTGTAATTTTTATTTTCAGGTCAAACTCTAAGCAACCAGCAGTGGATGTTGAACATTGAAGGTCACGTTGTATGTGAGGGAACACAACTCAGCTTTGTCTGTGGCTGTGCTGCTGTGTTTGCTTCAGGTTACAATTTCAACCTCCAGTATAGGAAGAGACTGCAAGCACCTTTATTTTGTTCAAAAGTAAAATATTGGCTTATTTTCTGTGTATATTCATTACTTTACACCTCCATTAGACTTTATTACACACTGCCTGTAAAACGTTTGCACCTTCCTCTTAGACACACAGTAAGCGTATTCTCCCTCTCATACCCTATTAAACTTTTGTGACACACAATGAACCACCCTGACACACACCATAATATTTTTTCTATAAATTCAAGTGGATAAGAGTAAATATTGGCAAATTCAGTCAAGTACTTGAATCTTTTTCAGAGAATGCAAATAGTTGAGAGTGCAGGAACTAAGGAACTGTTTTGAAGATGTGAGTAGTTATAGGCCGGGGGCAACTGTCAAAATCGCAATTAGAGCTGTCAATCATAATGATTAATGACTTTTAAGCGCCGCCCCTCTGACGTCATCCCGGAAGTCCCTCCCCGCTGACGCAAGACCGGAAGTCCCGCCCCGTCGCCTCCTGATGACGTCATGTCGGAATCCCCCGTCCCTCCACGTGACCTCTCTCCGCCCGTTGGCACCGCCCGCCGGAGTCGGATTGGTGTAAGGGCCTCCCGCCCCTCCCGACTCCTCCTTGAACCTCCCCGGCCCCTGATTGGTTCCATAAACTGTCAAGGGGTCCGTTTGACGGAGGCCTGACCGCTGTTTGAACCCGTATTGCACCTGTCGGGCGAAATAAACTGTCAAGGGTCCGTGTGATGGATGTCTGCCCCCTGTTTGAACCCGCTCCCACCCCACACCCACCTGCCTGCCCAGGAAACTGTCAAGGGCCCGTGTGATGGATGTCTGACCGTTGGTTGAACCCGGATTGCACCTGCCGGGCGAAATAAACTGTCAACGGCCGTGTGACGGATGTCTGCCCGCTGTTTGAACCCGCTCCCACCCACACCCACCTGCCTGCCCAGGAAACTGTCAAGGGTAGTTTGATGGATGTCTACCCCCTCCTTGAACTCCCCACCCCCCTCTCCCGAAAGACAAGCCCGGCATGTTACAGCCTTTACCTCGCCAAGCTCGGGCATGCCCGGGGCCTGTCCTGACCAGCTCAGACATGCCCGGGGGATGCCTCGGCCCCCGCCCTTTCTCCGGCACAAGCCCAGACAGGCCCTGGGGTCTGTCCTGACCGCTCAGACCAGCCTAAAGTCGCCCCAGCACTGACCCGAGGATGATGGACGGCCTCCCCACACTGCCCGGTCCCCCCAGAATTCCCAGTCCCCCCATACTTACCGGCCAGTTCTGAAAGGCCATATAAAAAGCTAAGCATTTTGTTCTATCTACGATTTTAAGACATGAAAATATCTCATCTTGGCTTCAAAACCTGCATTTTCCAGCTCACACACACAGATAACAAACTGTCAGATCAAAGACACGGTCTGAGTCAGGCCGCATTTAACCATAGGCCCCACACTTCCCGGTCCCCACACCTCCCAGTCCCCACATTTCCCTGCTGAAAGCCTAAAAGCTAAGCATTTTGTTCTATCTACGATTTTAAGATGAGCACACCATTAAAACATCTCATCTTTGCTTCAAACTAAGTCAAGCTGCTTTTTTTTCCATCTCGCACACAGATAACAAATTGTGAGATCAAAGACACGGTCTGAGTCAGTCAGCATGATCGCACTCTGTTTCTGGGCCCCGGGGCTCCCCACCACTTCCCAGCCACTTCTGAAAGTGCTGTATAAAAAAGCAAAGCATTTTCTTCGGTTCTATCTATGATTTTAATATGAACACGCCATTAAAATATCTATCTCATCTTTGCTTTATCACTTACAGGTCCATCCTTTTCCATCTCACAGAAATTCCTCAACCAACATTGAGTCAGGTTCCCAGTGACAGACTCCCAGCAATGGAGCCGGTTTCTCAAAAAGAAATCAAGCAGCCCCGCTTTTAGCAGACCCCCCTTGCAATCAGGCCTGTGTGCTCTGTCTCTCTCTCTCTCTCTCTGAGCGCAGACACGGGCTCGAGACCGCGCAGACCCTCTGCCCATGACGGATGGATCTTTTAAAGTTAAGGGATTTTTAAAGATTAGCTTGTAAAGCTTGAGATAACTGCTAGTTCAGCCCTTTAAAAATCACACCTAGTTAAATAATATGCCGCAGTTCCCTTTTTAATCACGTTTGAGACGTCTAAAAATCTAGCCTGGGCTGATTGGTGGCTGATATCAAAAATGTTCTCTTATATACAGAGCTTAACCTTAGGGACCCTCTCCATTGAGAATATTCAGGAGTGGCTTTAAAGCGCAGGCCGGTGGTGCAGTAACTCTGACCTAATAAAAGTATTCTGAACTACTTGCAGAAGGGACCCCTTGTGAAATGCCTACTCTTTCAAACCGGCCTCTCTCTGTATGGAGCCGCCTGTTTTAAAAGGTTGAGATAACAAAACATTTTTGCTTTATAAACTCTCATTTGGACAGCCGGTTAGAGACAGACTCCAGGAACTTACTGTAACGGTGTTTTCATTCATTCATTTCGCTAAATGTAATTATTTTAATACAGGATAGTAACCCAAAATCCGGGTGATTTTAGACGTGTGAGTAATATAATGAAGTTATTTTTAAAAGTAACCCCACACCGCACAGAGCGACAGATTTCACGTGTGTTTTAGGATTTGCTGCGGTCAGTGATGAATTTTATTTTTTTTGCTCAGCTCATTTCTATCACCTAGGAGCCTTTTGACAAAAGAAACCTCTCTAAATACACTTGTGCATTTAAACGGAGGTTTATAAGGAAGCAGGTTTTCTACCTTATCCCAGTTTTGTACATGCATGTAAAAGCACTTACTGTTACACTAGCACAAAATTTTGATATTTTCTGTCTACTCAAAAAAACTGAAATTATTTCTATTAACACAGATGATAATTAGAAATCATTTTACTATTTTTAATTAAAAAGTTAAAAAAGAAAAGCCCAATTATGATTTTTGTTTTGTCATGGGAGGGCCCTAGGGTGACACTTTTCCCCTTTATACTCTTACTTATGTAGACCTTAAAACATATTCTTACCAAAATAGTTCATCACTTCCCAATTCCTGTAACTTCAGGTAATTAGACAGAGCTCCATGACAGGCAAGAGAAGATTATAGGTCAAATACACAGTGTCATAAAATAAAATAAAGTGTGAACACCGCGCAGACCCTCTGCCCATGACGGATGGATTTTTAAAGTTAAGGGATTTTTAAAGATTAGCTTGTAAAGCTTGAGATAACTACTAGTTCAGCCCTTTAAAAATCACACCTAGTTAAATAATATACCGTAGTTCCCTTTTAAATCACTTTTGAGACGTCTAAAAATCTAGCCTGGGCTGTATAATTTGTAATTATAATACTTAATATAATTTGTATAACAATCGATCTAAAACAAGCCCTTTTCTCTTCAAACTCACCCCACATTTTAAATACAGGTATCTTCAGCTGACCCTAAGGAAACATCTTGTGGAAGCAAGCGGCCCGCATGGCTCAGGGAGGGCTGATGGTTCCAGCAGGGGCCGATTTCACACTTCAGCTAAATCAGGTTTCCAGTGACGGACTCTGCAGTAAAAACAGTTTTAGCAATGAAGCTGATTTCCCAGAGAGAAAGACCAAGTGGCAGACCCTGTCAGCTTTTAGCCGACCCCCTGCGATCAGCCCTCTCTCTCTACACACAGAAAGTAAAGTCAGGCTCTGCAAGCACCCAATCGGAGGAAGGACTCTGTGAGTTCGCATGCAAACAACTGAGCCGCCCGTTTCGAGCACCCACCCCACTGGGTGACCCTCGGAGAGATCACCGGCTGCTAGTCTCAGGAATTTGTTAGGATTATGTCATGTACAAACCTAAACTTTGATTTATCACCTTTAAAGACATGGAGCAGTCTCGTGCTACAAACGCCTTGTGTCTCTTTTAACACTTCTGCCTGTAAAGCTCTCTATTCCTTCTGTGGCCTCAGGTTTAATAGGGGCTTGCACCCAGGCTAATGAACAAGGTCCTGTACATGTCGAGATGCCGCCCATGCCTGCCGTCCCTTACACTATATAACATGTTTGGTTATTCATTTTGTAAGTATAATATAATGAAGATATTTTTAAAAGTAACCCCACACGCACAAGAGAGACAGATTCCACGTGTGTTTTAGGATTTGCTGCGATCAGTGATTTTAGTGTTTTGCTGAGCTCATTTCTATCACCTAGGAGCCTTTGGACAAAGGAAACTCTGTAAATACACTTGTGCGTTTAAACGGAGATTTATAAGAATGCACAGGAGGCCGTAGTGAGGTATGCTGGTTTAACTATAGTCAGGGGATGTAAGTAGCCCTTTTTGCCCCTCCGAAGTTCATAGAACTAAAATCATGTTTTTAAAATCAGCAGCTTTAGCTCGCTAGTGACCTCGTAAATGGGAGCCAACCGCTCAGTATGCTTGTATAGCTCACAAAATAGCAGAGCTAATTACTCTTTCTTCTTAAACTAATGATCAGATATTCGGGTAATTCTTAATGAAACACTAAAGCTAGTGAACAAAATACATGTTCAGTAGCCAAGTAAAACGACCGGTTGCTTTAACATGAAAATAAAGTATCTTTAGAAAATAAAGCATCTAAAAGCATCTTTATAAAGTCCGATTTTAAAACGTTATAAGAAAAGCCTTGTTTCCAAAGAGTTCTTTGGAACCATCAGTGCCTTTCTGATCACGTCCACCCCAAACATAGCACAGAACTTAATTTCTGTACTCCTTTTAAATGAGAATAGCCAGTATAAAGTCCCTAAAGGAACGGAGACATCTGATATCTTTTACCCTATATGTTTTCTTGCCAGCCCAAGTCATTCAGATTCTGCTTACAACACAAATGTACGATTATTTTTTCTCAAATGGCCTGTTCTTTGGCCTGCTAATCATGAAAAAAATCATATTTTATTCTCCTGACACTTTATTTGCATATTTTATTATACCTACTTGTATCGACATTTATCTATCTCTATATTTATTTTTCTGTATCAGAAGGTAGTTTAAGTCAATTTGTTTTGGGTTCAATAGATGTATTTTTCATATTTTCGATTCTTGTTTTCTTTTTTTCACATCTTCGAGTCCCCTTTTTGTTACTTGCCCCCTAAGTGGGGGTCAGCCCAGAGTTTGAGAACCACTGTTGTAGGGTTTTATTGGTAAAACACTCTGCATTTCAAGCTAAGTTAGATTCCCTTGTTTATTCAGCCGTCCATCGGTGTTCCATTTTCGTTATAAATTGTATTTAGTCTCTCTTTATTTACTAAGCATTTTATATGATGATTAGAAAACAGTTATCTTGTTCAGGCTTTACTTTAAATCAGCATTTTCATCAACAGGTTATAAACACTTTGGTACTCAGGAGTCTTTGTATAATACAGCGTTTTAGAAATTCTGTGAATGCTTGGTAATAGCCTTCCATTTTACAGCAGTTATGAGACCCTGAAAATAAGAACGGTTATAGGAGGTTATAGGAACCTGTACACTACAGGCCAATCAGGATGGAAAATGTTTTTAGTGAATAGTTACATTATATCTATTATAGGCGTTAGCACAAGGATTAAAATTTTACTAAAACTATGAGGATTTATTCTTTCTTTTAGGTAGTCCAGGTGACATAGGACGGGGGTTATGGAAAACTGCTTTTCCCTCTGTTTGTGAAAAAGCATCCTTGGTTTTAGTAGCATTCAGGGTCAAGGGACGTAAGTTTGAACTGGATTCCAAGAGTCAACAAGTGTCTGCAATCTTCTTGAATACGAGTCACAGGACCTGGGTTTGCGAGGGATCATAGTCAGGGGCAGAGTTACGCTAGACATTATTATTCCAAAATGAAACATTGACTCGCCCTATCACAAAGATAAGACAGTACAAACTAAAATGTACAAATACTAAGTGACAGAGGAGATTAAAAACATCTTAAGACCGGATCACCCAAGCTCACACACTACAACAGAACCTAGTGTTCTGCGGTATATTATCAGCTAAATGGTCATCTATGTAGGCAGTTCCACGGGATGGCAAAGAGTTGGGGAAAACATTATTGAACATCTGCTAGTATGAGGCTGATTAACATGAGCGGTTATTGTTAGAATCTTATCTGGCACTAAAAGTCAGGCTTGTGTTCCTCCTGATTCAGGAAGAACATTAAATATTGGAGTTTAGAATATGAACTAGACTGATAAGGACATGTGTGCCAAAATGAATAAATAAAGTAAATAACCACATGAAAAAGTGGAGTGATTACAATTTGAAAACTGCCGTGATGTATCAAAACATTTGAAATAAATAATAAGCTTTTTGACATGCAGTCCGGAATAGTCTGAATGTGTCTTAAAGAGTTCATTTTTTAAATAAAACTTAAAAAGGCAAATTAAAAATATTAAATCTGAATAAAACACAGAAGTATCATTTAATGATATCAATTAGGGTTAAGTATTATCAAGCACCGGGATCTATTTATCAGGTTTATTTAATTTAGTTATAAACAAAATGATTGTTGGCATTTTGCTTTGAAATGAACAATAGTCTGATAGAGCTTTAAGAATTAGAATGTAAGACAAACCTCTACACTCTATAACAAAATGTTGCTGTTCCAATAGGAATATCTCGGATGTCTGTTTTATTTTAACCTTTTGACAAGAATCCCCTGGTCTTGGAAATATACCACCTATGTTGAAAATGAACAGCCGACATGCTAACTAAATAGATATAATCTAAGATATTTTAGAATATGACCCTAGGCGCTAACCCCCATGATTCTGACCAACTAAAGGGTCTTCACTTCATTGTCCAACTTCCTGCGGTGCTATGGATCTTGTAATGGAGACTGCAAAAGATTCTCTAATCTTTACTCTGTAATGGTCCATATGGTGGAGATCTAGCGCCTGGGTCCGTAGGGTTAACTGGTCATAGGACATGATGTTCAAAATTCAACTCGGGTTTTCAAATGAGATAGGACGAGTGCGGCGTGTGTTCTGTATTCACTATTCACAACGACCATAACCCCGAGACCTTAGGTTTTTTATGCCGAAGTACCTTTCACTGACCCGAATAAGAGACATCCATCAAAAGACTCTTGACAGTTTCCTGAACCAATCAGACCGGTAGGGCGGGAGTCGCTTTTCAAAGAGTATAAAAAACGTTTTCAACGACGTGTTTTGAACGGTTAACAATCAGCATCTCTCCAGCTATGTTCCTGATCAGCCACGACGGTCACGGACCAGACGGCCTCCTACAACGGCCTGTTTTGACCTGAGGCTATCGTGCCCGACTCCGAGTACTCTCGCCTAACAGCTAGCCTGCAGACCAGCCTTCTCGGCGGGACCATCTTATGCCTTCAACTGCCCAGATCTAGGGGCCTGAGCCTCAGGTATCTGCCCCTGGTGATCTATATTGGTCGGATAGTTTCCTGGAGAACCGCGCAGTACCTGACATTTTTGTACCTGCTCATGATGTTCCGGGGTTCCTAGCAGGGTCTGAGGAGATAGCCATTCAGGCTGTGCAACAAGAAGAGGCCGTGGACGACCCTACAGAGGCTCCGGCCGATTGGAACCTATCACCCAAGGATGGGATTATGCGGGCATGGCCCTTGAACAAACGGACGGACCCTGGGTGAGACATTTCAAAGGCACTGAAGCTGGGCAAGTGTTGGATGGCGGCTCTGCGGATAGAATAACGGATCGGCACCTAAAAAGTACCGGCAGGGATGTTGTACAGACCGACCCAGCCAGACACAGCCTACGGGTCTGTTTGAGACTGATTGGTTCAGCAGCGACTGTCTGTTTTCCACAAACCGTGGCTCAGGAGTCCGGTTATCAAGACTCTGGGCGGTTTCCACATCTTTCTGCCTTTTCACCGCCTTTGTACAAAATGCTGTTGACCAGAAAAATGAACATTCTATTCAGGAGTCGATCGTCCAAGCCTTTCATCACACGGACGTTGACTCTTTTTCAAAAATACGTGAAATAGCCGAGGCATTCTCTAAATGCCATTTTCTGGACCTGATAGGTTTGATGGAACTTTAAGATTTTACCAGGTATACGAACTGGAAAATCAGATGAAGTGTCTGAACTGAATGTTTCGGTGAGATCACATGATTTTTGTCGGCTTTTAATCACGCTGTTTAGTTGTAATGTTTTGAAGTGGTTGGTAAAACCTCTCTGAATTTTTAGATTGTTTTTGAAAATGACCAATAAAGGACCAGTTGATTTTAAACCCTAATTTCTTTCACCGTCGAGGATAGTGGGTCGTTGAAAACGTTTTTTATACTCTTTGAAAAGCGACTCCCGCCCCACCGGTCTGATTGGTTCAGGAAACTGTCAAGAGCCTTTTGATGGATGTCTCTTATTCGGGTCAGTGAAAGGTACTTCGCATAAAAAACCTAAGGTCTCGGGTTATGGTCGTTGTGAATAGTGAATACAGAACACACGCCGCACTCGTCCTATCTCATTTGAAAAACCCGAGTTGAATTTTGAACATCATGTCCTATGACCGTTAACCCTCGGACCCAGGCTAGATCTCCATCATATGGACCATTACAGAGTAAAGATTAGAGAATCTTTTGCAGTCTCCATTACAAGATCCATAGCACCCGCAGGAAGTTGGACAATGAAGTGAAGACCCTTTAGTTGGTCAGAATCATGGGGGTTAGCGCCTAGGGTCATATTCTAAAATATCTTAGATTATATCTATTTAGTTAGCATGTCGGCATTGTTCATTTTCAACATAGGTGGTATATTTCCAAGACCAGGGATTCTTGTCAAAAGGTTAAAATAAAACAGACATCCGAGATATTCCTATTGGAACAGCAACATTTTGTTATAGAGTGTAGAGGTTTGTCTTACATTCTAATTCTTAAAGCTCTATCAGACTATTGTTCATTTCAAAGCAAAATGCCAACAATCATTTTGTTTATAACTAAATTAAATAAACCTGATAAATAGATCCCGGTGCTTGATAATACTTAACCCTAATTGATATCATTAAATGATACTTCTGTGTTTTATTCAGATTTAATATTTTTAATTTGCCTTTTAAGTTTTATTTAAAAATGAACTCTTTAAGACACATTCAGACTATTCCGGACTGCATGTCAAAAAGCTTATTATTTATTTCAAATGTTTTGATACATCACGGCAGTTTTTCAAATTGTAATCACTCCACTTTTTCATGTGGTTATTTACTTTATTTATTCATTTTGGCACACATGTCCTTATCAGTCTAGTTCATATTCTAAACTCCAATATTTAATGTTCTTCCTGAATCAGGAGGAACACAAGCCTGACTTTTAGTGCCAGATAAGATTCTAACAATAACCGGCTCATGTTAATCAGCCTCATACTAGCAGATGTTCAATAATGTTTTCCCCAACTCTTTGCCATCCCGTGGAACTGCCTACATAGATGACCATTTAGCTGATAATATACCGCAGAACACTAGGTTCTGTTGTAGTGTGTGTGAGCTTGGGGTGATCCGGTCTTAAGATGTTTTTTAATCTCCTCTGTCACTTAGTATTTGTACATTTTAGTTTGTACTGTCTTATCTTTGTGATAGGGGCGAGTCAATGTTTCATTTTGGAATAATAATGTCTAGCGTAACTCTGCCCCTGACTATGATCCCTGCGCAAACCCAGGTCCTGTGACTCGTATTCAAGAAGATTGCAGACACTTGTTGACTCTTGGAATCCCAGTTCAAACTTACGTCCCTTGACCCTGAATGCTACTAAAACCAAGGATGCTTTTTCACAAACAGAGGGAAAAGCAGTTTTCCATAACCCCCGTCCTATGTCACCTGGACTACCTAAAAGAAAGAATAAATCCTCATAGTTTTAGTAAAATTTTAATCCTTGTGCTAACGCCTATAATAGATATAATGTAACTATTCACTAAAAACATTTTCCATCCTGATTGGCCTGTAGTGTACAGGTTCCTATAACCTCCTATAACCGTTCTTATTTTCAGGGTCTCATAACTGCTGTAAAATGGAAGGCTATTACCAAGCATTCACAGAATTTCTAAAACGCTGTATTATACAAAGACCCTGAGTACCAAAGTGTTTATAACCTGTTGATGAAAATGCTGATTTAAAGTAAAGCCTGAACAAGATAACTGTTTTCTAATCATCATATAAAATGCTTAGTAAATAAAGAGAGACTAAATACAATTTATAACGAAAATGGAACACCGATGGACGGCTGAATAAACAAGGGAATCTAACTTAGCTTGAAATGCCGCAGAGTGTTTTACCAATAAAACCCTACAACAGTGGTTCTCAAACTCTGGGCTGACCACGCTAGGCAAGTAACAAAAAGGGGACTCAAGATGTGAAAAAAGAAAACAAGAATCGAAAATATGAAAAATACATCTATTGAACCCAAAACAAATTGACTTAAACTACCTTCTGATACAGAAAAATAAATATAGAGATAGATAAATGTCGATACAAGTAGGTATAATAAAATATGCAAATAAAGTGTCAGGAGAATAAAATATGATTTTTTCATGATTAGCAGGCCAAAGAACAGGCCATTTGAGAAAAATAATCGTACATTTGTGTTGTAAGCAGAATCTGAATGACTTGGGCGGGCAAGAAAACATATAGGGTAAAAGATATCAGATGTCTCCGTTCCTTTAGGGACTTTATACTGGCTATTCTCATTTAAAAGGAGTACAGAAATTAAGTTCTGTGCTATGTTTGGGGTGGATGTGATCAGAAAGGCACTGATGGTTCCAAAGAACTCTTTGGAAACAAGGCTTTTTCTTATAACGTTTTAAAATCGGACTTTATAAAGATGCTTTTAGATGCTTTATTTTCTAAAGATGCTTTATTTTCATGTTAAAGCAACCGGTCTTTTACTTGGCTACTGAACATGTATTTTGTTCACTAGCACTTTAGTGTTTCATTAAGAATTACCCGAATATCTGATCATTAGTTTAAGAAGAAAGAGTAATTAGCTCTGCTATTTTGTGAGCTATACAAGCGTGCTGAGCGGTTGGCTCCCATTTACGAGGTCACTAGCATGAGCTAAAGCTGCTGATTTTAAAAACATGATTTTAGTTCGATGAACTTGGAGGGGCAAAAAGGGCTACTTACATCCCTGCCTCTAGTTAAACCAGCCCCCTCACTACGGCCTCCTGTGCATTCTTATAAATCTCCGTTTAAACGCACAAGTGTATTTACAGAGTTTTCCTTTGTCCAAAGGCTCCTAGGTGATAGAAATGAGCTCAGCAAAACACTAAAAATCACTGATCGCAGCAAATCCTAAAACACACGTGGAATCTGTCTCTCTTGTGCGTGTGGGGTTACTTTTAAAAATATCTTCATTATATTATACATACAAAATGAATAACCAAACATGTTATATAGTGTAAGGGACGGCAGGCATGGGCCGGCATCTCGACATGTACAGGACCTTGTTCATTAGCCTGGGTGCAAGCCCCTATTAAACCTGAGGCCACAGCAGGAATAGAGAGCTTTACAGGCAGAAGTGTTAAAAGAGACACAAGGCGTTTGTAGCACGAGACTGCTCCATGTCTTTAAAGGTGATAATTCAAAGTTTAGGTTTGTACATGACATAATCCTAACAAATTCCTGAGACTAGCAGCCGGTGATCTCTCCGAGGGTCACCCAGTGGGGTGGGTGCTCGAAACGGGCGGCTCAGTTGTTTGCAGCGAACTCACAGAGTCCTTCCTCCGATTGGGGTGCTTGCAGAGCCTGACTTTACTTTCTGTGTGTAGAGAGAGCAGCTGAGGGGGTCGGCTAAAAGCTGACAGGGTCTGCCACTTGGTCTTTCTCTCTGGGAAATCAGCTTCATTGCTAAAACTGTTTTTTACTGCAGAGTCTGTCACTGAGAAACCTGATTTAGCGGAAGTGTGAATTCGGCCCCTGCTGGAACCATCAGCCCTCCCTGAGCCATGCGGGCCGCTTGCTTCCACAAGATGTTTCCTTAGGGTCAGCTGAAGATACCTGTATTTAAAATGTGGGGTGAGTTTGAAGAGAAAAGGGCTTGTTTTAGATCGATTGTTATACAAATTATATTAAGTATTATAATTACAAATTATACAGCCCAGGCTAGATTTTTAGACGTCTCAAAAGTGATTTAAAAGGGAACTACGGTATATTATTTAACTAGGTGTGATTTTTAAAGGGCTGAACTAGTAGTTATCTCAAGCTTTACAAGCTAATCTTTAAAAATCCCTTAACTTTAAAAGATCCATCCGTCATGGGCAGAGGGTCTGCGCGGTGTTCACACTTTATTTTATTTTATGACACTGTGTATTTGACCTATAATCTTCTTGCCTGTCATGGAGCTCTGTCTAATTACCTGAAGTTACAGGAATTGGGAAGTGATGAACTATTTTGGTAAGAATATGTTTTAAGGTCTACATAAGTAAGAGTATAAAGGGGAAAAGTGTCACCCTAGGGCCCTCCCATGACAAAACAAAAATCATAATTGGGCTTTTCTGTTTTAACTTTTTAATTAAAAATAGTAAAATGATTTCTAATTATCATCTGTGTTAATAGAAATAATTTCAGTTTTTTTGAGTAGACAGAAAATATCAAAATTTTGTGCTAGTGTAACAGTAAGTGCTTTTACATGCATGTACAAAACTGGGATAAGGTAGAAAACCTGCTTCCTTATAAACCTCCGCTTAAATGCACAAGTGTATTTAGAGAGGTTTCTTTTGTCAAAAGGCTCCTAGGTGATAGAAATGAGCTGAGCAAAAAAAAAATAAAATTCATCACTGACCGCAGCAAATCCTAAAACACACGTGGAATCTGTCTCTCTTGTGCGGTGTGGGGTTACTTTTAAAAATAACTTCATTATATTACTCACACGCGTCTAAAATCACCCGGATTTTGGGTTACTATCCTGTATTAAAATAATTACATTTAGCGAAATGAATGAATGAAAACACCGTTACAGTAAGTTCCTGGAGTCTGTCTCTAACCGGCTGTCCAAATGAGAGTTTATAAAGCAAAAATGTTTTGTTATCTCAACCTTTTAAAACAGGCGCTCCGTAGAGAGAGAGGCCGTTTGAAAGAGTAGGCATTTCACAAGCGGGTCCCTTCTGCAAGTAGTTCAGAATACTTTTATTAGGTCAGAGTTACTGCACCACCGGCCTGCGCTTTAAAGCCACTCCTGAATATTCTCAATGGAGAGGGTCCTAAGGTTAAGCTCTGTATATAAGAGAACATTTTTGATATCAGCCACCAATCAGCCCAGGCTAGATTTTTTAGACGTCTCAAACGTGATTAAAAAGGGAACTGCGGCATATTATTTAACTAGGTGTGATTTTTAAAGGGCTGAACTAGCAGTTATCTCAAGCTTTACAAGCTAATCTTTAAAAATCCCTTAACTTTAAAAGATCCATCCGTCATGGGCAGAGGGTCTGCGCGGTCTCGAGCCCGTGTCTGCGCTCAGAGAGAGAGAGAGAGAGAGACAGAGCACACAGGCCTGATTGCAAGGGGGGTCTGCTAAAAGCGGGGCTGCTTGATTTCTTTTTGAGAAACCGGCTCCATTGCTGGGAGTCTGTCACTGGGAACCTGACTCAATGTTGGTTGAGGAATTTCTGTGAGATGGAAAAGGATGGACCTGTAAGTGATAAAGCAAAGATGAGATAGATATTTTAATGGCGTGTTCATATTAAAATCATAGATAGAACCGAAGAAAATGTTTTGCTTTTTTATACAGCACTTTCAGAAGTGGCTGGGAAGTGGTGGGGAGCCCCGGGGGGCCCAGAAACAGGGTGCGATCACGCTGACTGACTCAGACCGTGTCTTTGATCTCACAATTTGTTATCTGTGTGCGAGATGGAAAAAAAAAAAGCAGCTTGACTTAGTTTGAAGCAAAGATGAGATGTTTTAATGGTGTGCTCATCTTAAAATCGTAGATAGAACAAAATGCTTAGCTTTTTAGGCTTTCAGCAGGGAAATGTGGGGGACTGGGAGGTGTGGGGGACCGGGAAGTGTGGGGCGCCTATGGTTAAATGCGGCCTGACTCAGACCGTGTCTTTGATCTGAGAGTTTGTTATCTGTGTGTGTGAGCTGGAAAATGCAGGTTTTGAAGCCAAGATGAGATATTTTCATGTCTTAAAATCGTAGATAGAACAAAATGCTTAGCTTTTTATATGGCCTTTCAGAACTGGCCGGTAAGTATGGGGGGACTGGGAATTCTGGGGGGACCGGGCAGTGTGGGTAGGCCGTCCATCATCCTCGGGTCGGTGCTGGGGCGACTTTAGGCTGGTCTGAGCCGGTCAGGACAGACCCCAGGGCCTGTCTGGGCTTGTGCCGAGAAAGGGCGGGGGCCGAGGCATCCCCCGGGCATGCCCGAGCTTGTCGAGGTAAAGGCTGTAACATGCCCGGGCTTGTCTTTCGGGAGAGGGGGGCGGTGGGGAGTTCAAGGAGGGGGTAGACATCCATCAAACTGCCCTTGACAGTTTCCTGGGCAGGCAGGTGGGTGTGGGGTGGGAGCGGGTTCAAACAGGGGGCAGACATCCATCACACGGACCCTTGACAGTTTATTTCGCCCGGCAGGTGCAATCCGGTTCAACAGCGGTCAGGCTCCAAACGGACCCTTGACAGTTTATGGAACCAATCAGGGGCCAGGGAGGGTTCAGGAGGAGTCGGGAGGGGACGGGAGGCCCTTACACCAATCCGACGCCGGGGGGCGGTGCCAACGGGGCGGAGAGAGGTCACTGGAGGGGCGGGGGAATTCCGACGTGACGTCATCAGGAGGCGACGGGGCGGGACTTCCGGTCTTGCGTCAGCGGGGTGGGGACTTCCGGTATGACGTCAGAGGGGCGGCGCTTAAAAGTCATTAATCATTATGATTGACAGCTCTAATTGCGATGTTGACAGTTGCCCCCGGCCTATAACTACTACTGATGTGTTATGGCTTCACTTTCCCACATGAACCTAAAGAGGAAGCATTGTAGTCATGACAAAGTGAATGATATTTTTTTTATTTTATAAATAATCATGTAGATGTGCTATTCTGTCATTTTGTCATATAGACAATTTATTGACATCAACCCTGAACAAATGTTCAAGGCCAATCAAGGAAAAGCTACATCCAAGAAGACTAGCCAAGTAGTCCATAACAAGAAGAACGCAGTAAACCCTCATTTTTCTTATCCACTTTGTAAGATAATGAACTTTGAATGGAATTTGGGCTGAGTGCATCCAAGACCACTTTCTCAATTTTAATTTTGACAGTTTAGGCAATTTTTGTCTAACATGGTGTTCATTTTCTATTTTAATGTGAAAGTCAACATTGGTGTTATACTTTTAAATTTAGTACTGAATGCTGCACTGTGTTTAATCTCCAGTGTTTCCCACCTCTGTGGCAAATCATTCTGTGTTTATCTGAAATAATGAAAGACTGCTAACAATTAAAAACTGGTAATGTAAAATGCTAATCAACATCTTAAAAATAAATGATAATTGGAGTGTTTCAAATGAAAGAAGCATTATTTTAGTTTTAAAACTAACATTTTCTCATGTAATTTTACAGTAAAAATTTCTTGTAATTTTACAGTAAAATACTAGCTGAGTTGCCAGCCACTTACTGTGCTTTTACAGTGACGCTGCTGTAATTAACATGTACATTATACACTCATTTCATAATACAGTATTGTACAATAATATTACAGTATCTTACTGTATTATGAAATTACAGTGTACAGCATCGGCCTCGCAGTTAGGAGACTGGGTTCTCTTCCTGGGTCCTCCCTGAGTGGTTTTGCATGTTCTCCCCGTGTCTGCGTGGGTTTCCTCCCGCAGTCCAAAGACATGCAGGTTAGGTGCATTGGTGATCCTAAATTGACCCCAGTGTGTGCTTGGTGTGTGGATGTGTTTGTGTGTGTCCTGCGGTGGGATTGGTTCCTGCCTTGTGCCCTGTGTTGGCTGGGATTGGCTCCAGCAGACCCCCGTGACCCTGTGTTCGGATTCAGCGGGTTGGAAAATGGATGGATGATTATAAAAGTATTACCTATATTCATTTCCCATGTAGATATGTAACGTTTGGTGAGAATAAATAAAAAGTAACAACACATATAATAGTTATGTTACATTGTTTATGATTAACAAAATTCATCGTTTATCTGAACTGTTCTACTTATACAGTCGATTTATTACACTTCTGAAGGTGTACATTGTCGTTATTCTCCATTGCATTTGCCCCCGAGTGTAACGCGTACCAATGTAAGTGAGGGGCGGCAGACGAGCTCACGTAACAGGAGACAAGGCACCGGCCAGTTTATTAATATTATTATTGAACACGTGTGTAGAGGAAATGTTTGCCTTATTTTATGTGTGTGTGACAGGAAGGACGGTAAAGCCTTGGATGAAACTCAGTTTTGATGCTTTGGGTAACACGACAGGTGAAAGTTTGGCTCCAGATGTGCTTATCCATCTGCTCCTTCCTGTCAGTACTTGAGTGATCTTTATGTCCCACCTCTGGATGAATTCGCAGTTTCTTTTCAACTTTTTTGTCTCATTGACACAGACATCCTGATGCTTTCCTAAATTACAGAAGATACTGTTGATGGCGCTGATTCTGTTTTAAAGACAGTTGTGATTAGTTATGCAGAGCTCGCTTTTACTCTCATTGCTTTTGGAAATCAGTAATACAAATCAGCTACAGATCTGGGAATCACTGAATAGTAAAAACGTTTAATGAGGAATGTCTTGCGCATATACTGATGTAATGACAACGTCGGCTTTAGTGAAGCATTTCTTAGCCTCTCTGATATGATCGACATGGGGTAGAATAGATTCTGGATTGTTATAATACGTGCTACCTTACGCAAAATATGCTCATCGATTTGTTACAGATTCTTGGTGGACACGATCCCACACCAAGGAAAAAGGTGCCCCATGTAAATCGTTCAGAGTGTCTCCAAAATATATTTAACTTACTGGAAAGTACTACATAAATGTTTTTTTACAAAGTCCTCATTTTATCTTTAAGCAGGAACCATACGCGAGTCCCAAATAGGATTTGAACTAACGTCAGCACACTTACCGCTGCTGCAGGGACAACTGCTTTTACGCTTTGAGCCAAAGCAGCTCAGCAGATTGATGGCTGGCCAAATCGGCAGCGGACTGCGCAGATATCAGTGACGTCATGACGCTAGCGCGCCTCAAAATCACGTGACGGGCGCATTTGAAACAAGAGCGGCGCTTCGAAAGCTCGGCACGGTGTCGACATGTCAGTATCGAGCAGCCCATCACTACTCTGAACTTTTCACTTCCGATGAGCACCGTCGGCAGAGGCAGTGGATGTTTATTTCAAATCTATTGATTCATCAAAAGTCACACAAACTGGCAGCCCCGGTCTCAACTGAAGAACTCAAAATCGCTGTAAGTGAGGGCGAGCCTCAGTACGTTTGGCTCGTGCAGGAAATGTGGATGAGATAAAATCCGAAAGGCCGACGCTACGATGAGAGGACTGGCCGCGGGAGGTGCCGCTATTAACTCCACAGCTGCACAACTTGACTGCTGTAAACCCCACCTTCCAGGTGATATAAAAGAAAGAAATCACTTCAAACGCAGTCTGAGCTCAGAAAGGTCTTTAATTCCTGTTGCTGTGGTCTGTAAATGAAGTTAAATACATAAACTCAGTCACAACATTACATTCAAGTACACATTTTAACTACTCTGCACGTCTAACGTTAACAAACTTTTTAACCTGTTTATATTAAATTATCTAGAATAAACTTACTTTTCAGCAATGACGCACAGCATTAATAACTCAGGTTAAATAGGAAAAGGACAAACTGATCTTCCAACGTGCAGTAAGTGAACAAACAAACAAAAAATAACGAAACACGAACATTCACCTGGAAGTATGTGAGAAAAAGTTTAACAAGTGCTTTCTTATGTGATGCCACTAGAGGTCGCCATTTAGTCTGGCAAAGGACTTTATGACAAGAATCTTCCATAACCTAACAAAGCTGCACTGTCCTTAAAGATAATGACAATATTAAGAAATCTGCACTAAATCTCCATTTGATCAAACCCAAATCTTTCCTCCCCCACCTTACCATTCATTTAATATTGAGAGTGGCCACTAGAGGGGGCAGTTTGGCTACAGAAGAATCAGCTCAGCTGTCAGCTCTGAAGGTCATGTGACTGTGTGATCATGTCACCCTTATTTTACTCTTAATTCATTTAAATCTTAATTAGTTTTAGATCTAATATTTAAAGTTCTTTATTCTTCAGGTGTTTTATTCTTGTGTTTTACTTTATTCTTATTTCTTTGTTTTCACTGACTCATTATATGCTGTACTGATGCCCGTCA
>NW_024382899.1:0-6442 GCF_016835505.1 Polypterus senegalus | reverse complement strand
GCCATGGGGAATTCATTGGGATGTAGCATTTAATGGCATGCCGTTGAAACCTTTCCTGTTGTGGTGATGGTTGTGGACCACAGGTATGGAAGGAACTTAACCAGCATACTGACCTTCAAATCCTTTAAGTCAGGTTGACGGACGGGCCAAGTGTCAAGGGTGGTCACTGTAGAAGTGATACTCTGTCATCTTTCCTCTGTTGTAAACACTTTTCCAGCTCAAATTTTGTAGAAAAGGAGGATGTATATGTGTGAGGAGATCAGGACCTGTAGTGTTCATTCCAGAGTGTCAGTGAAAGAAATTATGGCTGATAAATTTAATAATATATAAAGAAGCATACATGTATTTGAGTAGGTGTGTGTGTGGTCTACAATAAAAAAAGGGTACAGAAGACTCTTTAGTAAATTACACAAAAGTCTATTACATAATATACAGTATTACTCTCAAATTAGTCTAAGTATTCACATGTTGGCAGTATGAAATTTAAAGCAATGACGTTTATCAATAAACAATAGCAGCAAACTTAAAGCAAAACACTACATTAATGTAGTAACATGTAATATTATTTAAATAATATTGCTGTATGTAAATAACACTGAGGCAAACATTCTTAATACGTAAATGCTAAACAGTACAATTTAACACTAGAGTTACCAGAGCCTAAGAAAAAACTTGTTGATTGGGCCCACCTTAGATCTGTTTGCACCTCTCCGTCAGTGTTTTTTGTCCTGTAAATGTGCCGATAAAGACAAGCAGTAAGCAGCCTGCAATCCCATCCCGCCACCACCGATGACCGTGCACAAAGTTCTCCCAGCTCATGCCTTGATTAATTATCTGGGAGTGAACTGCTGGAGTTTTAGAGTGGAAATAATAGATCGTTATTTGGAACACATGCATTTCATATGTGTTCCGTTTCTACAATAATCTGTGTAAACACATTGTTAAAACAGAAACATTTTTCATATTTTAGTAGTAAATGACAAAATGTTGGCGTAAACTATATAATGTGTGAAGCCTGAAGTCCAAAGATCAAATAAACACTTTCACAAAAGGTTCAAAGATAAGACAACAGCTTCCGTGGTGTAGCAGTAAGATTTGCTGACTTGTAATCAAGAGTCCCCGGTTTGAACCTGACTGACTCCTATGTTTGCTGTTTTTAGCAGTGAGCTGCTGTTATTGTTAATATTATACAGTACACACATACAATTTGGTTTGTGTCTGTAACAGCATTTATAGGACTTGTAAAAGTTACTGTTTTTTTTTTTTCACTTTTATTTTCTCACTCACGATCACGATACATACTACCGCCCTAGGGATCTGACGCTGTTAGTTTTTATTTGAAACTGGGAGTAGCTGTAGATGTGAGAGGTGTTTTGAGGTAATGGAGCTGGACATTCTCTGATCTGGATGGATAAAAGCTGACACACAAACGCTGGCGAATCTGCCTTCTTTGTACCTCATCGTCCATTGAATTTTTTGTATTCAATTTTATTGCGTGTTCCTGCTCACTCTGAATTAGTAGATAGATAGATAGATAGATAGATAGATAGATACTTTATTAGTATGCACCTTATGGTGTATGATGTCAAAAAAAAAAAAAAAACGGAGACACAGGTATATATGATATTTGGAATTATTCATTTTATAACAACAACAACAACATTTATTTATATAGCACATTTTCATGCAAAAAGTAGCTCAAAGTGCTTTACATAATGAAGAAAAGAAAAATAAAAGACAAAATAAGAAATTAAAATAAGACAACATTAGTTAACATAGAAAAGGAGTAAGGTCCGATGGCCAGGGTGGACAGAAAAAACAGATAAAAACTCCAGACGGCTGGAGAAAAAAAATAAAATCTGCAGGGGTTCTGAGGCCACGGGACCGCCCAGTCCCCTCTGGGCATTCTACCTAACATAAATTAAACAGTCCTCTTTGTAGTTAGGGTTCTCACAGAGTCACTTGATGCTGATGGTCATACAGACTTCTGGCTTTTAATCCATCCATCATTGTTGGAACATCACGGTGCTTAGAGTAGATGGTGGTGGTGTAAGCCACCACCAAAAGGACACTGGAAAAGGAAACAGAAGAGAGAGTAGGGGTTAGTACAGATTTTAGAGCCACCATGAATTGTAATTATAATGAGTTGTATACACAGATTATCAGATTTTTAATTAGAGTGAGGTTATGAAAAGGCCATGTTAAAGTAATGTGTTTTCAGCAGTGTTTTAAAGTGCTCTACTGTATCAGCCTGGCGAATTCCTATTGACAGGCTATTCCAGATTTTAGGTGCATAACAGCAGAAAGCCGCCTCACCACTTCTTTTAAGTTTTGTTCTTGGAATTCTAAGGAGAAACTCATTTGAGGATCTGAGGTTACGATTTGGAATATAAGGTTATGACCTGTATAGTACATTTCAGAAAACATATTCATATTCATATTATTCATATTATTCATATTTATTCGCATAACATCTTACGGTTGTAATCGGTGACCGCATGTTTTTTTTTTTCCTGATCTTGCGAGTCTCCATGTTGCTGTATGGGGCTGTTTCTTTTGTACTCCAGGACATGCAGAGGACAGAGGGGTCAGTTCTGCGCTATATGCAATCATCAGATTCAAATGTTAACAGTTCACACACACGCAAGGACCGTCCTTCCTACATTTACGACATGTGCACCTGTTGCAATGCGCACATGCACATAGCTAATTATCCAAGTACAGTACAATCCCTCTTAACTGGCCACCTCGGAACTGGATCCATGGCCGGTTGCCGTTTTGGCCGGTTTATCCGACACATACCTATTTTCATGTAGAAAAATATTTCTAAGGTATGTACTGTACCTCTTCGACGTTCCTGAAGAAACCATATCCACAAGGCTTCATCCATGATTTTGCACACTGGTTTTTTTCTCGTACAACGAGTGGACAGTGTGGTGTAGTGGGTCCACAGCTCAAGTCAAAAAGGCCACTTTTTAAATAAATAATTGCCACACTCGCGGATTAGCGAGGGGGCGTGGTATGTGTGGTTGATTCGTGATGCGGGCGATCCTAGCTTAAGTGCACAGGTGAGGAATCGTCCGCATCCATAATTGTTCCTGGAAACTGCTAATTGCCACATCTTATCCACATCCCCATGATAAATATAAGCATGAGGTGGCTAGGGGGAGAACAGGAAAGAACGAGAGGTTAATGGAGAAGGAAACAGGTAGAGGAAAGCCGGTGCAGAAGAGAGAGCGAGAGAGAGCAGATTCGACGGAGCAAATACAAGCAGCTGGGAGGTGAACCCCTGCACAGGAGTGTTTGGCCGACACTCAGTGGGGCTGAAAAAAGCGGTTGCTCCAACATCACAGAGCTGGAGTGACTGATATTGAAGACGACTGGCCATCGAAAGGCAGCTGCAGTCGTGAAGGCTTTGGACTGGTTTAGCCCCAGCGTGAGTGCCCTGGCCGCTGGTGAAAGAACCCAAGTCTCGGTCCGGATGATAGCCAAGGATCGGAGGGCTACTGGACCAGTGTGGAAGGCAGCTGCACATGCAGGTAAGGCAACTCCCCTGTTGCGAAGCCCGAGGGGAGAAGCAGGGGAGCAGCTAGGTAGAAAGAAGTCCTTTGGATTTTAAGAGACTGCTTCCAGCCATTGTTTTAACCTCATTTGTGTTGATTTTAAAGGACTTGTTTTTTTACTAATGGTTTTTAACCTCCACTAATTCACTCATTTTATTGGATTATTTATTTAAAGAAGACTTTTGATACACTGCACTTTATTTCATTTGAACACTGTTTTGTTGTTTGTTGGTTTTAAAATACCTCTCACCTTCGACGAAAGAAGGAAGCGAGTACATATATTAAGAAGAAATCAGGATTAATTTTTTTTTTTAATTTAATTTTATTTTAACAGGCCAGTTAAGACGGATTGTACTGTACTCAAAGTAAACCTCAGTGTTAATGTTTGCAAGGCACCATAATAAAATGCATTGCATTCTTCATTCCAACAAATGATATATCCCAAATACAGTCATATGAAAAAGTTTGGGAACCCTTTCAGCTTGCATAATAATTGACTTTTACTTTCAACAAAAAGATAACAGTGATATGTCTTTCATTTCCTAGCAAACATCTGAGTACTGGGGTGTTTTCTGAACAAGGATTTTAGTGAAGCTTTATTTAGTTGTATGAAATTAAATCAAATGTGAAAACTGGCTGTGCACAAATGTGGGTCCCCTTGTCATTGTGCTGGATTTGAATACCTGTCACTACTCAATGCTGATTACTTTCAACACCAAATTGGTTGATTAGCTCGTTACACCTTGAACTTCACAGACCGGTGTGTCCAATCATGAGAGAAGGTATTTAAGGTGGTCAGTTACAAGTTGTGCTCCCTTTGACTCTCCCTCTGAAGAGTGATAGACAGCATGGGATCATCAAAGCAACTCTCAAAAGATCTGAAACAAAGATTGTTCAGTCTCCTGGTTTAGGGAAGGCTACAAAGCGATCTCTGAGGTTTAAACTGTCAGTTTCAACTGTAAGGAATGGAGTCAGGAAATGGAAGGCCACAGGCACAGTTGCTTTTAAACCCCAGCAGGTCTGGCAGGCCAAGAAAAATACAGGAGCGGCATATGAGCAGGATTGTGAGAATGGTTACAGACAACCCACAGATCACCTCCAAAAACCTCCAAGAACATCTCGCTGCAGATGGTGTATCTGTACATCGCTTCTACAATTCAGTGCAATTTGCACAAAGAACATCTGTATTGGCAGGGTGATGAGAAAGAAGTCCTTTCTGCACTCGCGCCACAAACAGAGTTGTTGTATGCAAATTCTCATTTAGACAAACCAGATTCATTCTGGAACAAAGTGCTTTGGACCGATGAGACAAAAATTGAGCTATTTCGCTATAACAAAAAGCGCTTTGTATGCGGAAGAAAAACACCCGATTCCAAGAAAAAACACCAGCTACCTACTGTCAAATTGGTGGAGGTCCCATCATGCTGTGGGGCTGTGTGGCTCGCTCAGTGACTGGGGCTCGAGTTAAAGTCGTGGGTCGGATGAATTCAACCCAATATCAAATTCTTCAGGATAATGTTCAAGCATCAGTCACAAATTTGAAGTTATGCAGGGGTTGATATTCCAACAAGACAATGACCCAAAACACATTTCCGAGATCTACAAAGGCAGTCATGCAGAGGGAGAAGTACACAAGTTCTGGAATGGCCATCACAGTCCACTGACTTGAATATCATCGAAAATCTGTGGGATGATTTCCAGCAGGCTGTCCATGTTCGTCAGCCATCGATTGACTGAACTGGAGAGATTTTGTATGAAAGAATGGTCAGAAATATCTCCATCCAGAATCCAGACAATCATCAAAGGCTATAGAAGGCGTCTAGAGGCTCAAAGGAGCAAAAAGGAGGCTCAACTAAGTATTGATGTCATATCTCTGTTGGAGTTCCCAAATTTATGCACCTGTCTAATTTTTGCTATGATACATATTGCATATTTTATGTTAATCCAATAAACTTAATGTCACTGTTGAAACTCTACTGTTTCCATAAGGTATGTCATATATTAAAATGAAGTTGTTACTTTGAAAGCTCAGCCAATGAGAAACAAAAATCCAAAGAATTAAGAGGGGTTTCCAAATTTTTTCATATGACTGTATTTATAGTAATAAAATGCATCACTGCAAATGTTTGTGATGCACCATGTGTTGAAATGACAAATGCAACACCTATGTCTTTGTTATGTACCATTTGATATGAGATTTATGAAAGCAGTTTTATTATTTTGATGCACCATCTGTTAGAATGACAGAGACATAGCAAACCAGATAGAAAAACAAATACATAGCACACAGACACGTATACTTTTACTAAGGTGGGTATAAGTTGAACATAACTACCTGGAATGGTCCCACTTCCAGCAGGAGCCAGGATGCAGAGTTGAAAAATTAACAAAATCAGAAGATAGACTGTTTGAAAGAACTGAAAAGAAACAAAGTTAGAGGTAGACAAAATATCAAAATACCTGAAGAATAGGAGAACCATGAATTTATGAATTCAAGGGCACTACTCCAACTCTTAGAGGAGTGTGCCTGAGCAAGAGGGTCCTAATTTAAAATATTTATTGAAAGCACCTTTACTCTCTAAACCAGTGGGACGAGGGAAACAGGCTAAGTTTCAATTCAGGTAAAATTTTCAAAACTGTTTGAAAATGTTTTTATTGGCAATTGTTAATTGTGAAATGCAAAACTCACTAAGAGTTAAAAGTTGTTTTTGTTGGATATATATTTCCTGTTTGCCTGTGTTCGTTTTAGCTGCTAAGCATATTGCATGTATCCCATACCATATTGATGTGTAAAATCAACTGAATTTAGGTCTCTCATTCACATCATCACAGAGAAGTTGTTGTGGAGAAATCTTTAGAAAAAAATGAGAACATTAGCA